>NW_008239110.1:17474738-17511572 GCF_000691975.1 Corvus brachyrhynchos
TTGGAAGAGGGAGATCGCCTTTGGCAGCACGGGCTCCTCGGGATGCCCAGGGCAGTAGTGCTGCGGGACGGCTCCGCCTCGGGCAGGAGCGTGGCCCTTGCGTGTAGACAGCGACCTGCCTCAAAGAGGGATTCGTAACTCTTGGTCTATTTCACTCTTGACAGTGCTCAGCGTTGAATCTTTCAAAATTTTGTTGTCAATGGTTGTCTCGTCTTCCGTCACGTGGTTTTAGCTGTTTGCTGTAGGGGGGATACCCGGCAAGACAAAACCAGGTCAAAATAGGAAAATATGGCTGGAAAAGCTAAAAAGAGTTCAAGAGCCAAAAGAACAGAGGAAGTGTAAAAACCTGCCTCTCTCTGAATTTGAGCTACCGTAGGTTGAAAGTTTGTCTCTAAGTACTGCTGGGAGGCACTTTTGGCCCTTGTTCAGAAGCCCCAGCAGCCAAAGCCATTGTTAGCAGGTAGGTCACTTTCCAGTTTTATCCACGCTAGTGTATTATAATTATCCTCCCCATAGAGATGTGAAAATAAGACCTTCCAAACTTCCTGGAGTAATCATTACAAGGCTAAAATCATTATCAAGGTGAAGGAATTGTGGTGTTATTGGAAGGAAGCTTTAGTGGAACTGCAGCAGACTTCACTTTGCATATGCATACCTATGTATGCATAAGTAGTCCTCTTTCAATGCACTGAAGCATAAGGGTCAAGGTGCCTTTCCAAATTTACTGATATCTTTGTAATCTGGTTACTGTTTCAAATGAATCATCCACTCATATCATAGCGACTACAGGTTGGTCATACTTTGACATAGCGGGTGGTAAATTGTTTATAAGGCTTTCACAATGTTATAAGAAAAATGTGAAAACTTATGCAAAGGTCCATGGTAGTTTCCATGCAGAAACTTTTTTTGGCATTTTTTCTGAGGAAATGCCCCTTAAATAAAGGTTGTGGTTTGCAGCTTGTTTCATTACTTCATTGTTTTCTGGGGAGCTTAAGGTTGTGCCATAAAAGCCACTGCAGTTGGATGGTGAAAACAGCTCAGCTCTTTTCAGGCTAAGATATTAGATACTGAATAGTGGGAAATAGTGATATCCTATTCAAAACCTAATGTTATTGCCCTGAGCTTTTAACCAAAATTATTAGAGATACATAGCCACTTGAAGATTGGAGTTAAGCACAAGTTAGTGTTTGCAGGTACTTACTTTTCTGAATTAAGTTCTTATTTTCCAAACCATAGCTATTCATTGAGAACTGGCAAAAGGTTTATCCTGTGTTGATTGAAGTGTCAGAGTGAAATATGTCATCTATACAGAAATAATTTAAAAACTCTAAGTATTTATGGCCAAGCTCTGGTTTTTTTGGGTGACTGCAGACCCTGAGATAACATAGGATATTTAGTGAGAATTTGGAAAGCTTTCTAAATACTGCAGGTGATAGTGGATTGAGTAAAACAAGAATGTATTTGAGCTGAACATGCTAGAAAGTGGAAGACTGGAGTTGGAAATGCAAGTTTGTTCTTCCTCATAAGCCAATGTATTTATAAAGCACTGACAATATCCCAATGTAAGGAACAAGTGAGTAGACTTACCTGCTTGGTGTTTGGAGTTTTATAGGAATGTGAAACTATTGAAGTGTCTAGATGTAGGTAAACCTCATCTGCCTGCATTTATCCTACTTGTAAGCACAGCTGCTTTATTTATGTAGATTTAAAAAAGTAAGGACAGAAAAGTAAGTGCTTTCAAGTAAGCTTATGTGGAAATTTTTTAAAAACTCATGAATGCATTTCTGCTGATTAGGGAATACTTTGATCACTGACTTTTCTGGAAAGCACAGACTGGTCTGCATTCTCTTCTTCCTTCTCATGTGCCTGCCACTTGCAGATGTCTGTGCAGTTTGTGAACACAACCTCAACATTCCCAGCTTTTGTCCACGAGTCAATCTTACCTTATTACAGAGCAGCTGTTGCTGCTGCACAGGGAGGATCCCACAAATGGTGGGAGAGGCCCACAGGCATTTACTAACACATATGCTTCCCTAAGGACCTAAAGCACACCTTTTCATTTACTGTCTTGCCAGTTTTCTGAGCTCTGACTTCTGTCCCTCAAAGCCCAGTGAACTGTCTCTCTCTGTCTGTAGTCTCTCCAGGCTGTTGTGTGAGTGAGCAGTATGCTGCTGCCCAAGAGCAGCATAACCTTTGCTTATGTTTGAGGTTTTCTATCCCCACTTGCCAGGAACTCTCGGGCATTGCATTTTGGCCTGATTCATTCATTCCATTAAAATAAAATTTTCCATGCCTGAAATGTTGAGAGAAATAAAAGTAATAACATAAGAGAATGTTTCTTTCCAACAGCTTCAGATGTTGTTTGTCAGAACTGGAAAACTCATTTGAACTGACACTTTTGTTAGAAAAATTCTTAAGGAGTTTTTGTAGCTTGAGAATTCCTAAGTAGAAAAAAATTACCAAAAAATTCCAGGTAAGGTCCAGACTGAGATGTTGAAAGTGTTTTAGTCTCCTCATAAGAGTAACTCAAGCATTTCAGAGTGCATAAAGATAATAAACTGTGAACTTTTGAAAAATTCTGTGGAGTACACTTAATACATTTATAGTCTGTAAGTTGGAGGGTTTTTTTCTTTTTTTGTTAAGTCTGTCCAGTCCTTTTTTGTTTGGCTTTTTTTGAAAGGCATGTCCCAAAAGCTAACCAACTGCCATCTTTGGGCAAGAGATTGAACTGAAAACCTCTTCAGGTCTCTTCTAGCCTTATCATATCATAGAATGGTTTGGGTCTGAAGGGATCCTTAAAGAACAGCTAGTTTCAACCCCTCTGTTGTGGTCAGGGTCACCTTTACTAGACCAGGTTGCTCAAAGCCCATCTAATCTGGCCTTGGACACTTGCAGGGATGGGGCATCCACAGATTCTCTGGGCAGTCTGTCTTGCCACCCTCATGATAAAGTATTTCTTCTTAATATCTAATATAAACGTACATTCTTTCAGTTTGAAGCCATTTCCCCTTGTCTTATCACTACATGCTCCTGTAACAAGTCCCTCTCCAGCTTTCTTGTAGGTCACTTTAGGTACTGGAAGGCTGCTGTAAGGCCTTCCCAGAGCTTCCTCTTCTTCAGGTTGAGTAGCCCCAACTCTCTCCACCTGTCTTCACTGGGGAGGTGATCTAGCTCTCTGATTATCTTTGTAGCCCTCCTCTGGACCTGCTTCAAGAAGTCTTAAGAATCCTTCTCATGTTGAGGGCCCCGGAGCTGGATGTAGTTCTCCAGGTGGGGTTTCACAAGGGCAGAGCAGAGGGCTGGAATCTCTTCCCTTGACCTGATGATCACACTTGTGTTGATACAGCTCAGGATGCAGTTGGCCTTCTGGGGTGTGAGTGCACATTGATGGCCCATGTCCAGCTTTTCATCTACCAGCACCCCCAAGTCCTTCTCTGTGGGGCTGTTCTTAAGGAGTCCTCCCAGTCTGCACTCACCTCGGGGATTGCCCTTACCCGGGTGTAGAACCTTGTACTTGTTGAACTTCATGAGGTTCTGTCTTGGTTTGAGACAAATTATGAGGAAATGTTCTGAGATGAACGTGTCCTCTAATGGAAGGCAGGTTTTGGCAGCCCCTCCCCCACAAGTTTGGAGGGAATTTCTTGGAGGAAAGTGAAAAAAGACTGTTTATTTAACAAGTAGGGTGCGTGCAGGCAAAGAGAAAAAAAAAAAAGAATAATGTTAGATAATAAACCTTCTTGTTGTGGAGAAAGATGGTGGATTTTTTTTTAGAGTCCTGCTTGGCTTCTCCTGAGGTGCTCTGGAGCTGGGGTGCCACAGCGTGGGGCTCCTGGTGATGTTCTGGTGTTTTGGACTGGAGCAAAGCTGAACAGTTCCAGAAGAAGAAGAAGCCACACTCCTGGGAAAAATTTCTTGCCTCATCTAACAGGCTGGCTAAAAGCAGGAAGGTGCTCCCTCGGCTCTGCTGTGGTGAAGATGCAGGGGAGTGTGTGTGAGTCCTTGAACATAAACCACGCTGAAGGATTTTCCTGGCTTCTCTCCCCCCCTCTTCTGGACCCAGCTTAAAGCTATGGGATCCATTTCTGGGCAATAAGCAGATGATAGGGGAATACAGTGTTGTTGTAAAATCACCCCAAGATAGGTTCTCATGGTCCCACTTCTCAAGCTTGTCCAGGTCCCTCTGGATGGCATCTCTTTCTTCTCTTATGTCAACAGCACTGACTCTGCTGTGTGTCATCTGCAGACCAGCTGGGGGTGCTAGGTCATACTGAGCTTCTCATCCACTAATCCACCCCCAAGTCTTTCTCCTCAGGGCTGCTCTCAAACCATTCTCTGCCCTGCCTGTGCTGGTGCTGGGATTGTCATGCAGGACCACACACTTGGCCTTTGGCCACCTCTCAAGCCTGTCCTTCTGGTTGACATCCCTTTTCTTCAGCCTGTTGACTGCACCACACAGCTTGGTGTTGTTGGCAAACTTGCTGAGGGTGCCTTGATCCTGCTGCCTATGTCACTGACAAAATGTCAAACAGCTCTGAGTAAGCCCACCCCTCACTGGTCTCCACTGGGACATTGAGCCCCTGAGCACAGCTCATGACTGTGACCATCCAGCCAAGTCCATGTCCACTGCATGGTCCCTCTGTCAAATCCATGTCTTTCCAGTGTAGAGACAAGGATGCCATGGGGAAAATGCTTTGCACAAGTCCATGTAGATGATTTCAGTTTCTCTTCCCTCCACCACTGCTGTAATCCCATTTAAGAAGGCCACCAAATTTGTCAGACACAATTTGCCCTTACTGAAGCCATGTTCACTATCACCTATCACCTCCTTATTTTCCATGTGCCTTAGCATAGTTTTCAGGAACATTTGCTCAATGATTCTATAAATCTGGTTTCAGTTGTCCATTGGTTGCTATGTTAAGCTTTTATGAATCATAAACCCCCATTTATCATAATATAAATGAGACAATCTCTGTCTATGGGAGAGTTTCTGTTGCCAGTTAATATCTGCCATTGCTGCAGTCAGGAGAGAATCTAACTATAGAAAGAACATCTATTGGATGTCAAGATGTTCTGTATGAGTCCTGAAAGTTTTTCACCACTTCATTCTAAAATAACCCATAGCTACTGCCTTTCTGCTAAGGCAGGGAAAGATGGGTGCCCTACATCAGGATTTTGGAGACAGCTGTAAGTTTGTCCATTTTTTTTTTGTTTGGTTTCTTTTTTTTCTTCCACAGAGATCAAGGTGTGGAAACAACCTTTTCTTATGTCGTTGTCTGGAAGATTGTATTCCTGTGGTTGTTTTCATGCTGATGGTTTTCCTCCTAAATATGTTTGAAGGTGCCCAAACATTGTATAGATTAGTACTTTAAAAAAAATTAATTATGCATATCTATATTCTTTTTTTTTCCATTAAAAATATGTATTTATTTACCCAAACCTTGTGATTTGGACTGTTGTTATTGAATTCAGCCAACTTCAGTGTGGGTAGTTTTATGGGTATCAGTCAGTTCTTAAGCACTGGATTGAAGGATGCCCTTGTCTGAATTTGGGAGGCCTGGGTGCCATGTTCAGTCTTTAATCTTTTTGTGGCCCCCAGCAAACCATTCAATTTCAGCCTTTTTTGTATTATTTTGTTTTATGTACCTTGTAATTTTTTCTTTATTATTCAGTAGGGAAAAGTTATCCTTGCTGAAATTACTTGCTCCCATGACAGTGCTGGACTGAGCTTAGATGGGATTTCGGAGGTCCAAGAAACACCACACAGCTTAACAGTAATATTAAAGTGACTGATTGTTGGGTGATTTAATTTTTTTTGGCATTAAACAGCCTTTGGTGAAATATGAAGTGAAGAATGATGGTGGCAGGATTGCCATATTTTTAATAGACTTTGAAGCGCTTTCAGTTTAGAAATATTAGAAGAGTTCTTGGCCAATCTCCAGTATGTTAATAATTTGTAGGAAAATCTATTCCAGTGTTGGGAAACAACAGTGTTTTACAGCTGTCTTCTGCCAATGTTACAGCTCTTCAGCTTTCATAGTGACTTGGTTTTAAGTCTGAACACATGGTGTTTGACAAAACATTTTTTTTATTGTTCTTGCTCTTGATATTGCTTAAATGCATTAATTAGAATAAAATTGTAACTATACATACAAAAATTAATGACATTGTTATCCAATTTAAGCCATCAAAAGAAAGTTTTGGGTTTGATGAATTTAAAAATCATTATAATGTAATGTTTCTCTTCAGTCAACTCATTTTTCAGAGAAGACGTTGCAAATAATTCTTGTTATACACAGGGAGCTGTAAACCCAAAATTTCTTTATTGTACTTTAAGTGGGGATCTTCATGCTGGATATTGAAGACAAAAATCATAATCTTGCTCTTATACAATAAAAAAATTAGATATTTTAACTCTGAAGAGTTTCCAGGGTTAATTTGTATTCTTACTTTATTTACACTTCATAGAGCTAGCTGGCATATCCTATCTTAAAAGTCAGAAGCTGAAATGAAGTAAAAAATATTGTCCAAAGAAGCATTTGCAAGAATTGAGTCTTTCCATTTAGTTGGGGATTTTTAAGTATAGAAAAAAAAACCATCCCAAATCAAAACAACAGCAAACACAGACAAACAAAACCCAACACCAACTGAACAACAATGAAACCTAAACAACAACAGAAAAAAAAACAGCTCCCCAAATTCCCCTTTTACAAAAATCTTCACGAAGGAAGAGTAGAGACCATCTTTGTTAAAAACTGTACTCAGAACTCCGTTTAAATTTTGTTGCCCAACTAGGTTGGATTTGGGTACACAGTCAAAGGGGTGATTGTGAATTGGCTAAGCACGTTTCAGCTTGCTTTCACTGGGTAGTTTAGAGATGGCTTTTAGCATCAATAAAACAGCATGGAGTTTAGGCTACCAAATACTCTCTTCTGTAGCTGAATTGGAGGATTTAAGCCATCCAGGAGGTTTCAGTCACCCCTTGGAGTGCAGTGTGTGTGTGTATGCTTTTGGCTGCCTGGACTCGATCTGGAGTGCAAAGCCTGGATCAGGCTCAAGCATACCCAGCTCTGTGACTTGTGCATCTGTCAGTGCTGCTGGCTGGTTGCTTGCCTGAAAACAGCCATGTTGGCCTAGGAGTGGGAGTGCAGAATGTCTACTGATAGATTAGGCTACACTGTGCTTGGATCAGCCCTTTGGTCCATTCAGGCAAAATGAGTGACTGGGGTCGTGACTGGTGTTGTGTGCTCAGATCAGCCCTTTGGTCCATTCAGGCAAAATGAGTGACTGGGGTCATGATTGGTGTTGTGTGCTCTGACTTACTGCTCCAGAGTTCTGACTTGATCCATGCCTTATGGTTTCCATTACATTTCTTTAATTTTGCAGTAATATTTGCAGTAAATCTTTGTCTAACTGTCGGGCACCAGGTGAAGGTAGGTCATGCTGAAAGAGAAGGTAAAACTGTATCCAGTCGTGGCAACAAGGCAGGCACGGTCAGTGGCCTCATTGGAAAGGGGCAGTCTCACTGTGTGTGAGCAAGGTGAGAGCACAGTGGATTAGGGGACACTGACCAGGTTCAGCCAACAGTATAATTTGCCAGGTGAGTATATAATGGTAAGAGAGGTCCAAGGTAAGGGAAGGCAGGCCTGTGAGTTAGGATCAACAGAATCACTGTCCTGGATGGACTCGACTGCAGTGTGGCTGTACCACATTCCAGACAGGGCACAGAGGCAAGGCTGGCTAAAACAAGGGGAGAGTGACTCTTCAGAGGCTTTCTCTGGCTTTTTATTGAAAAGTTATCTTCAAGCCTGGTTGAGATATCCCAAATAGTGCTATTAGTAACTGAACCAATACCGGAGAACTGGCCCCAAGCACAGGCAGCCAAACTCCTGGGAGGAGGGAGGGTGCTGTTGTTCTGAACACCTTCATATAGTTCTGCAAGACTCTTGGATACTAAAATAATAAATAGCACATTAACAGTTTAAGCTGATAGGCCTTCTGTAGTAATAATTTTATCTTGAATTCAGAACAACTTAGCACTGTGCTAAAACTTAGATTTCAGGCAAGGCTAAAGATACAAAAACTATGCAAGGCTTCCTTCCAACTCCTGCTCTTCAAAAATTTTCCTTTGCATTCTTTTACTGTTATCACTGGAATTACACAGAGTGAATTGTTCTGATTTGACTTGCAGTGGAAGCTATGTTATTGTTGCTTCTGGCTGAAAGGAGGAGCAGGGTAAATAAAGGCTTTGAATACATGAAAGGTATGAAGAGTTTCTCACCTTGAAGCTGATAGTAGAAATGAATATATTGGCAAGTATCACCATGACCATATGCTATGCTAGAATTTGTCAGTGTGCTGCATCATGACAGTGTCCCATTTGAATGAAACAGTAGTGGATGTGATTTTAAGAAAAGGTATTTTATAATGCTCCATATTGGAATGATATTTTTACATTGTTTTAATATATGTCCTGACTTCTTTTTAAAAAAACACTTTCTGCGCTGAAAGGCAAAAAGTACTTTTCTGCACAGGTGTTGCACAAGTCACCTGTATAAAAAGTTTCCTTTAAGTGTGTTTATAAGGCAGCAGTGGATTTTATTGTAAATGGGATGTGGTGGAGGACAAAGAAAAGTAGTATAAGTGAGGACTTTCTGCAAATGAAATATTGTTTAATTGTTTGACACTGAATAAGTTAGCTAAGGAGAAAAGGGAAGTAATAGGAAAAGGTGAAGTATTTGCATTTCTGAAGAAACTGAGTGAGCACAGCCTTGTCCCAATTCTGCTGTGTAATGGCATATAGGCAAATCAACCTATATATATGCTTTCTAATTTGGTAGTATGTGGGTACAAGTTTGTGTTAAACGTTGGTTGTTTTTGTTCCTAGAATAACAAAAGGTATAGTGTTGTTATAGCTGTTTCAACAAAATCAATATTCCACCCTGGCCATGTATATTTCATTTTGCTGTTTAACTTTGGTAAGTGGGCCAGTTCTTGAATCTTCTGGCTCAAATATGTTTCCATGTTGTGAAGCATCAAAATTTGATAGTCTGCCTTTTGTTTTTTGAGGGACTATAATCAAATGATGCAGAGGTAAATAATTACCTCTTTATCAGTCCTGGTCTTTGTTTTGGGAAAATGGCCAAAGGATTCAGGGCTGAAGATGTGTCTATGATAGATATCAGTGTACTTAGTAAAGACCTATAACGAATAACTGAAACAGTTGGACTTGATCTTAAATGTGTTTTCCAACCTAAATGATTCTATGAAACCTTATTTGTCCTATCTTCTTCTCATACTGCTTGTGGTTCTGCAATTTTTTGACAATCCTTATAATCTTAGTGTTTTACAGGATTTCTTCACTTATTCTTTAAGGTTAATTTGTCTTCCTGTGGAAGCTAATATTGCTGTTACGATGGCAAGTAATAGTATCTGCCATAAGAAAAATGGATGTGAATATAGGTTTACTTGGCATATTTGGTGGTATAATCAGTGCCCTGTAGAAGCAGCCCCCTCTCTACACTGTTCTTGTCACAACTCTCATGACAGTAATCTAAATTGGAATAAAGCTTTAGCTTTAGTCTTGAAAAGGGACTTTTGGAGTAAGAAGGGCATGAAGATGGCCCAAGGCCATATTTTCAGATTCAGTTTTGCTTTTATTTATGAGTCAAGTGCAACTTGTTTGGAAAACAATTTTTAGTTGGCATAATTACTGACAGTTTCTTTCCTTTCTATGCAGTTGTACATTCATATGCGCTTGCCATTAAAGCAGTGGTCTTTGTTCTGTGTTCTTAGTCTGCTGTGTTGAATAAAAGAATTGTATTTGAAAGTACAGTATTTACTTTTTTTCTCATAATATGAGTTTTCAGTCCTGTTTATCCTTAGGTCTTTACAAAAATCTACTTGCTAATTAAATAGCAGAGTCAGCTGCCATCTGCTTTCTGGGAATTTAACTAGAAGTTTTATTTCCCCTTCTTTTTGGCTAGCATGTTGTCACACTTTAATGTCTCTCTAAATTCTCCCATGGTGTAAAGTGCAGTGAAAAACATAACAGCTGGGGTGAAGCTTTGATAACAACAGCTCAAGTGCTAATGACTTCCAGGAAGGTATGTACCTATATAGTTGGGCAAGCAACAAACAAGAAAAAATATTTTAGATTCCAGCTGACTAGCTGACAGATGCTAACTCTTCTGACTTTAGGTATCTTTTTGTTAAAAACCAGATGTTTGAATAATTTTGGAAGGTATTTAGAGAGCTATAGTATGATGATATCTTCTGCTGATAAATCTCTGCTGAGTGAAGAGTTTTCACTCTTTGGTGAGCTCTGTGAAGGCTTTTAATAATACCTGACAGTGGCTCAATCTACCTTTAAAACATTCTTGTCCTTTGAATGGCCTTAGGTTACAATAGTACATAACAGTCTTGAGAACATTCAATAGATAGAACGAGAGCAGAGCATCTGTGTGCTGCTTTGAGAAGAAAAACAATAATGCCTATGCATTTTTATAGTAAATCTTTTCAGCTCTGAAAAGTTTTGGGTGTTATCTCCAGCATTTTCATCCGCTGACTTCAGAATTATTTAGTCACCTCCAGTGTTTTACAACAGCCAGGACCTGAGAGCCTCAGCAAGTCTCCTCCTGCTGGCCTCTATGAGTGGAATGTAGATCAACAGAAGCAAGTCTTTGAAGACTGTAAAAATATTTACAAATATGGAAAGAAGAGATGACTGGTGCAAGAAGGAAGTGGTGCACTTGATCAGTGCTGATTTACTTTCTTTTTTTTTTTTTTTTAGGTGATTTACTGAAGTGTTACTTAAGTAGCTGTGCTGGTGTGAGTGAAGTATCTACTGCCTTTCAGTTTATTAAACTTGAAGTGTCCCCTGCTTTTGAATGAAACTGAGCTGTTGGCAAGGGGATTATGCTGGTTTTAAAATAATTTTTACAAGCATGCCCCTGGCAAGTGTAGATAAGTGTGTGGTTTTTTTTTTTTCTTTATACAGTATGCTGTCTGCATTTTAAACAGTGCCCTTTTAGAGACAGAAGGTGACACTGTTCTTGCTTGAAATTGATTATTTATTATTGTGTTCTTTATACTTTTGCAGGTGAAATTCTTTCTCAAAGATATTTAAGTGTTAAAGTCCAGGTCATTAGTCGTCTATTCTAGGTGCACAAAACAGCAAAAACATCGCATGCCTTTCACAGATCCCAGTGGTTTTGGAAAATTCCATGGGTTTTCTTAATACTGGCATTACAGACCCAGTCTAGGCATTGTCCCTTCATGGATAAATGTGACACAACTGTGAGAACCAATCGTGGAGATTAGAATGGAAAACCATTATTTTGCATGGTTTCCTTGATGATTGTGTAGTTGTCAATGGATATGTCTTCATCCTTGGACAAGTGACAAGTTTTGTTGGCCATGGAATACCAGGGATGAAGGAAGGGAGATAGAAAGCAACTGGGTACATGGCAGGCAAAGAGTGAGGGAGATCAACACAGAAAGCAACATAATTCAGAGAAATGATTCGTTAAAAGATGTATCAATGCCTTCTTTGCCAAGGCAAATACAGAATAGAGGAGGGGAGTGGGAGAGGCAGACTGAGCTAGAGAAGAGTGAAGAGAAAAGGACCATAGTATTAACTGTGTAAAGGAGGACTAAAATATGATAGGAAAGGTGGCAGTGGCTAAGGCCAGTGAGAGATTTCTTTGTGTTTCAGTGAGACCTGCACAGCTGAGGAGTCTCTCTGGAATCTGATGTGTGCACCTGCATGCTTGCTGATTCTGGCCCTTCCACCAGCTCCCCAAAATCACTGCTGAGAAATTCTCGTCAGCTGCAGTTCTAGAGATGAGTGACGGAAATGATTCTCTTCTCTAACCATGCTATCATATTTCCATTTACCCAGCTCAAAATAAAAGGCTTTTGAAATGTTCTCAGGATTGCAGTTCTCCAGACGTTCAACCACCTATTCCCAACCATTATAACTGTTTACAAAGCAAAGCTTTTATTGCTTCCTCCCACGTAAAGGAAGCAGTGATGGGACAGAGATTCATCCCTAGATGACAATGTTTTTGTGATTCCAAAACAAACTTTCTAAAAATTATTTTTAAACTGAAAAAGGACACTTTCTTCTCTGCAGTTGTTACTGTGTTGTTTTAAAAAACTTTTCTCAGATACCATGAATCTGACAGTTTGTGCTAGCAACCTCATAAGATATAGATGATAAAAATTAAGTTTTCTACTTTTGTATATTACAAGGCCAGGTTCTTTAATGTTACTTGTCTTCCTACTGAATGTTGGATTCCCATATTATTTCTTAATTGCACCTTTTTCTCAGTTCTTGCTTTCTCTTTTGAGTGGAAGTATATGGGTGAGAGAGAACAGGTAAGATTTCTTCCTATTTAAAAAGGAAGATTAAACCTTCAAGGCAGGTGTTATGTTGACAGTGTAGTAGCAGTTAGAGATTTGAATTTGGTGCTTGCTGCAGGGTGCTAAACAAGGTGCTTGTTAGTAAACAAGAATGCATGCAGCTACTTGTCTTTCTTGGTATTAAAAAAAATATAATCTTTATGCAGCAGACTGCAGCATCCCAAACCTGAGCTACCTGTATGTAAAACAGGTCAGGTAATATTAGTAACCTATTGCTGCAGTGAGGTTTCTTATAGAATCACAGAATGGTTTGGGTTGGAAGGGACCTTAAAGATCATCTAGTTCCAACCTCCCTGCCATAGACAGGGACACCTTCCACTAGGCTGCTCAAAGCCCTGTCCAGCTTGGCCTGGAACACTTCCAAGGATGGGCATCCACAGCTTCTCTCTCTGGGCAGCATAGATACATTGCAATATAGAAAGAAGCAAAGTAAACTAGTTCATCTTTAGGGTGCAGCAGTGAGATGCAGTGAGTATCTGAATCTTTAAAAATAATTTGAATATTTGTCATCTTCAGAGTTGATAATCTTAGGGCCTTTCTACTGACAGTAGGTCAGCTACTGGTGTAGCACCTCTTGCTATGCCTAGTAAGGACTACTGCTGCTGCTGGCCAGCATTAGCTGCTCCTTATTGTTCCAGTAGAACATTTTGCCATTTGTGTGGATAATATCCATGTGACTGAAGTCATTCAGGCTCAAGATAAAGCTTCAATTCAAAGCCTTAAACGCTAAGCTGCAATTGCATGGGGTTCCACTGGGTTAGATTTGGCTGTCCCAGAACATTGTCAAATGCTTTATGTGTAAACTTACTGTTTTTGTAAAACTTCTTTATTAAGTGTTAAAGAAAGAAAGAAGAAAACAAAAAGGAGGGGGAAGCCTCAGTGTTTTGCAGTAAAGTATTTTTAGGACAAAAATTTAAGCTAGTGGGACTAAGGTTAAGAAAACAAAGGCTTTAATGTAGTGAGTCGAGAGTTTTAAGATCTTCATTTATTATTGCATTTTGTAGTGTTTTGTACCCAAAAGAGCACTCATGTGCCTCAGTGAACATAATCCTTTTGTTTTTGCTTATTGGAATTACGTTCATAGAAGCGTAAAACTGACAACCTGGAATACAATACAAAACTGTGTTTTTTGTTACATTTGGTGCCAAAATCACAGGAATTATTTGTGAAAACTTTAGTGAAGTTTTACCAGTTTTATGTTGAGGAGTGTTATAATGCTGTGGCTTTGGAGTGGGTTTTAGGTAGATTTTATTTTTGCATTAATTTGGTGTCATGATTAAATTCTTGCATTACCTATACTGAATCTCCATACGGGAATATTAATAGTCCATTTAGTGGCACTGCAATATGTTTTCTGTACAAGGATGCCTTAGGTGGCATAAATCCCATAGGTCATGTAGCTATTAGAAGATGTGGGAATAAAGCTGTTACAGATAGAGTAGCTATGGGCTTTGCTTGTTTTAAAGCATGTTTGTGTTTACATCCCAGCAGACATTCTACTCCTTGATCTTAGTAGCAGAGCCTGGTGGGAGCAGAGAAGCAGTATATCTTCACCCAGAAATAAAATGTTCTCAACCTGGCTTTTAAAAAATAAATGAATTCATTTGTAATTTAAGAATAATAATAACAATAACAGTAATAATAATGTTAAAAGGACAATAACAGGTTTCGCCCTCTCCACTGATTTTTCTGGGCTTTGACATCTTGCATTTGAAGTGTCACCTACCTACCTGTGCACCTGCTCTTATCTAGATGATATTTTATATGGGGGATTTCAAAGGTCCAGAACAATTTACATTGAAGATAAGATTGTTGATACTGATGTAACAGAAAGTGTTGATGCTGCATGTGTTAATATTCTGATTTAAAAACAAACAAAAAATAGGACTACAAAGCTCTGTACTTAAATTCAGAGTAATATCTGAATTCCAATGCCACATATTCCAGAAATTGCTTTCTCGCTGTCTTTATTAACTGCTTAGTGAACAAAATTGCATAATAAACTGTAGAGTTGTTAAAAACAACACAAATAGTTTTTAGTTACTGAAGTGCTCACAGTCTTTAAAAAGAATATATTTCAGAAATAATTAGGTGCATTTTAAAATGGAAGGATTTTTTGCCACATCACAATATGATTCAGGTGTCCTACTCAAGGCTGACTCAGCAGATTTTGCTGATGGGAAAGGAGAAAAAAAGGTCGAGAATTGTGTAGCCATGTATGTGAAGTTATTGAAGTATTGCTTCAATGCAATTTCTCCTCAGAAAACAGTGACTGGACAGGTAGTATGTACATATTTTCCCTACCCAGAGCTCCCCAAATTCTTTTGTATAAGACAATCTGAATTACTGCAGTATCTTCTGTTTCAGGACTTCTGGCAAAGTACATTATTACATTCTACACTTAAATAGAATGGCTGTTGTAACTGCATTGTTGGCTTCTCTTTAATTACTGTATATGCACTGATACTATGTATACTTTTTCTAAAGAGTTTATGGACCAAATCCAATACTTTGAGGTTAAAAGAAATCTGTGCCTGTATTTGAGTAGGCATTAAATCTTGCCCTAAAATGCTGGGCAAGGAAAATACACTACTTGTTCGATAACTTCAGTGCATCCAGAATCCAAAAGGAACACAGCCATAGTTTCTGGTCAGTGCAAGACACTGTGGTCAGTCTTAATGTGACATCCCACAGTTGCTTACCATGGTGTGGACCCAGATCTAGTATGAACTGGATCCTAGGAAGTGGGAAAGGGTTTTCCTGCCTGAGAAAATTATAGGTATCACTTAAGGGCTTTGCCTTCTGTTTGTAGTCTGTTTCACCTTCTTAGAACAATGTAAGAGGAAGGAAAGTGGAGTAAAAATGTTTCTATAAAATATGTAAGAAATAGAAATATATCATCATGAAAGAATGATATAAAAGAAATCAAGAAAGACATGATGATATGTCTATGCTAAATGACTTGAGAAGAAATTATATGCATAGGCCCAGTTGTCACAAGCATGTTCATACACTAGTAATTAATTGCAAACAACATAGCTACTTGTGGAAGTGAGAACAGTGAAATCAGCCTCTTAATCAGCATGTTTATGAATTTCAGTACAATTGTATAGCGTTATAGAGAAAAAGAGTGCTTTCAAAACCGTTCAGTGGTAATTTAATATTATTTTCTTTTCCTTCCTGTCCCACAGGTACTCTGTGTCTGCATGTTAACAACAATCCTAGGATGTATATTTGGCCTGAAGCCTAGCTGTTCAAAAGATGGTAAATAATATGTCTTTTATTTAGTAATATTACTGAGCAATTCCTTTTTTTTTTTCCTTTTAGTGCATAAAGTTTCATATTATCACAATGCCACCCTTCTTGCTGCAGGAAGAGGATTGCATGCACTGCTTGAAGCAATATCAGTAAGAGAGGAATAAAAATACCAGAAAATAAACCTCAGGTGTACTCAATTCTTGTGTGTACTCATTTGAGAGGTAGAGATCCTGGTACTCAGTGTCTGGTCTGGCAGCTTCCATGTATCCCAACTTTCACTGTGGTGATGTCACATGGCTGGCTTTTCTCAGCTCACCATTAAAAAAAAACAAAGCAACAAAACGCAACAACTTCTATTTCATGTTGTCCTGGAACATTTGTTTTTCATCTTTTCCAGTCAATTATGGATGAAAAAAAAGTTATTTTTTTACTGGTTAGAATTGTAGCCTGAAAACATTCCTTGTGGAATTCCTCTGTCTATTTTCTGTCCTGAAAAATATGTGGTTTTTTCAATGGTGAAGTTTCTTCAGGTAGAAGGTTACGAAAGATTTTTTTTTTTTAAAGAAAAAAAAATAGGGAACAACTATGAAGAATAATTTTGAAGTTGAACAAACAATGACTTTTAACAGAAGTTCAGTTTATAAAACTTCTATTATAATATATATAGGTTTCTTCTCATTTTATTACAGCTTTGCAGTATTGGTTCATTATTATCTCATTTTCCTCATATCACACACCTCAAGATTCTTCAGAAGAGGAGCCAAATGATGGAGGATTTACCTCACTCCCTTCTGGTGATTAGACAGTGTGACGAAATTCTTAAGTTTTGTTAATCCTTCACATCACCAGTTTCTGGTTGGTTGGGTTTTTTTTGGTGGTTGTTTTTTGATTTGTTTTTGTTGTTTTTTTGGGGTGGGAGTGGGGAGTATTCCCCTGCCCTCAGCAACCCCCGTCTAATAGAAGAATGCTATGTCTTTTTTTCTTTTTTTCATATTAAAATTGAGCAAAAAATAAACCAGTGAGCAGTATACTCAAGTTTGTATCTCTTGTGTCTGCTTTGGAACACCCCGCTTTTTGTCTTGAGATCTTGCATATTCTGAGTGACTGTACTCACATCTTCCTGTGACACAGAAAGGCAAGGACAGTCACAACTAGAATTGTAGTTTTTTATTTAATTTGTTTCTGCTGTACAGAAACACCATGTTCCTCCTAAAACAGAACAGAACTCTTTGTTCAATATGATGAAAAAATATTTTTGTTCCGTAAGAAGAAATAAGCATTTGGTTGGAACAAGACTTTCCTTTGGCTGTCACTGTTTTTGCAGCCATGCTGTAAGTTGTGGAATGGCCAAGTGTGTCATTTCACACGCTGACTGTACTAGCTTCTTTTGCATGTTGACTGATTTGGGCTCAGCCACTGACATCTAACACTATCCAATATTACAGTGAAAACCTGCAAAGGTCGTTGCTTTGAAAGGACCTTTGGAAGCTGCCGTTGTGATAAAGATTGTGTCAAGCTTGGAAACTGCTGCTTAGATTACCAGGAAACATGTATACAACCAGGTAAGGATGGAAAAAAGCTGAGGGAGCAATCTCTCCTGTTCTTTGACAAGGGACAGCTCAGCATATGTGAGTACTGTTGTGGTCAGGACTTACTTCAGATGGGCTGTGAGAATAAAGTGAGGCTACTGAACAGCAGAGTGGTTCTGATGCCACTCATCTCCCCCTTTTTGTGCTCTCTGTGTTGCATTCCTGGGTGGAGTTGCAGTGGTGATGGTAGTACTGGGGACTCCTGTGGAAACATCAGGGCTCTGGTACAGCTGCTGTTTCACACAAACAAAGCTTGGGTTTCACCCAGCTGGACTACTTAGGAGCTGACATAGCCAGTAGGCTGGCTTTCCCTGAGGAGAGACACTGCAACAGACTGTGCTGCTGCCCTCCCCCTTGGAAGGAGGAGGAACAACAACAAATGGAGGTCTTAGACAGCTGTTTGTTCTCTGGTGGTGAGACAACAGTGATCTGCATTGTTCCTGGCATCAGGGATAACTCCTACGTCCTTGGGCAAGCCTGGAATAGAAGTGCATTCTGCATATTGCATTTGTCTACCATTGCCTGAGTGAAAAGGGGGAAGGACAGAGCATCTCTGTGAGAGCCGCCATCTCTCCTTACCCAGCTGCTCAGGCCCTCTGCCTTGTAACTCCCCAGCCTGAGTGTGAAGCAAGGATCATGAGCACGAGTCAAGGCAGGACAACAAAACAGATTGCACTGGTGAAGGATTGCGAAATGAGAAGCAGCTGCCATGAGTTGCCAGAAGGCAAAGGTCAGATAGGCAAATGTGTGAAAAATATGTTGGGAAAATCTCACAGGGAAAGGTGTTAGTGCGGGTAGAACACCAAGGACAGAACTCGACTATTTTATCTACTTTGGTTTTGCCTTAATGCTTCAAATGCAGCATTCCTTTCAGATAACATTTTTTCTTCTCACTCCTCTTTAAATGCATTTGATTAATGTCTGGATGAGGTCACATTGATACATTTAAAATTCCAATGTGGACTTTGAAAACCAAAAAAATTAAACTGAGCTCAGATCCCTGCTTCAATTGACTGCTGTTGAAAGGTCAGGTTACACATACATAGTTGATATATCCAGGTACATAGTCACATGGGTTTTACTCTGTTTTATTACATCACTCCCCTTGTGGATAAAGATTTTTTAAAAACAAACTGGAGAGTCTGTCTTAGCACTAAGAATGCAAATGAATTGATTGATGGTGTTTGTTTTTTTTTTTTAAATCAGCCTTAACATCAGTGGAGAATCAAGTAGCATCATGTAACTAGAACCATAATAGATTCTTCTCTCTCTCATGGAAGTAAAGATCTATTTGATATTAATGGAATTACTGAAATACAGTAATCTGAAAGTGAGTTTAACTTCCTGGCAATGCTTTTAGGGATTTCTAATTGCTTGTCATGTATGAAAATCATTGAGTGTTCTCTGTTCAAACATTTAGATTTGGCTTCCATGTTAAGATCTTCACTTAAGTGTCACTCAACTGGTAAATTCACTTGTGTTTGTCCTCATTGAATGTAAAGGATTTATTTGTGCTTATGACTGATAACAAAATCACAGAGTTACAGAATATGCTGAGTTGGAAGGGACCCATCAGCATCATAAAGTCCAACTCCTGGCCCTGCACAGGACACCCCAAGAGTCACACCATGTGCCTGAGAGTGTTGTCCAAATGCTTTTTGAACTTGGTCACCGCTTCCCTGGAGAGCCTTTTCCAGTGCCCAGCCAGCTTCTGGGTGAAAAATCTTTTCCTGATACCTAACCTAAAATTCACCTGGCTCAGCTTCATGCTCTTTCCTTGAGCCCTGTCACTGTTCATGAGAGTGAAGAGATTGGTACCTGCCTCTGTCCTTCCCCTTGTGAGGATGTTGAAGACTGTAATGGGGCTTTACCTCAGTCTCCTCTTCTCCAGGCTGAACAGACCAAGTGACCTCAGCTGCTCCTCATACACTTTCCCCTCCAGACCTTTCACCATCCTCATGGCCCTCCTTTGGACACTCTCTAATAGTTTAATGTCTTTCTGACATTGTGGCACCGAAAACTGCCCCCAGCACTCGAGGTGAGGCTGCCCCAGTGCAGAGCAGAGTGGGACAATCCCCTCCCTTGCCCAGTTGGCGATGCTGTGCCTGATGCCCCCCCAGGACAGGGCTGGCCCTCCTGGCTGCCAGGGCACTGCTGGCTCATGTTCAACCAGGACATCCAGGTCTTCAGATGATACAATGTAATGGAGTATGCCATTCAGAGAAACCAGCGTTGTTCTCTAATAAAGTCAGCGGTGGAGCTGAAGTCAGTAGGTCTTCCTGTGAGCTTAAGTATCGAGTCTTAAATAGTGGTAGTGATGCCTGTGCCTAAGAGGTGCTGAACGAGGCTGGAGTGTCTGATGATGACTGGTAAAATATATTGTGACTTCAAATGCAAGTCAGAATAAGTTAGTGCTGCTCAGTGTTTTCTAGGCATTCCAAATTCAGACTCAATTTGGTTTTTTTTTTCTGGGGGAGTTTTTTGGAAACTTTTATATAGTATGATCTTACTAGATTAAACCCACATAAATTACCATATTTCAGGAGATCTTTAAAAAGGATTCTTTCTGATCTGTGATATTTATACCCATATGCTGCATAGTTGTATTCAGATGACTATGCTCTTGGATACCTAGTCATGGGTGTTTCCATTTCCTGAAGTGCCGAAGTTTGTGATGCTATGCATGTATGAGATAACTCATCATCTCTATTACACATGAGGACTGTTCCTCAGTGAGTAAAGATTTGAGACTGAACTTAACACTTGGTTTATTAGTTCTGGACTTACAGCAGTATTAATCATTGTGCTGTCCTTCTCTCTCACCCATTTTTTAGCCCACATATGGACCTGCAATAAATTCAGGTGTGGAGAAAAGAGGCGACCAGAATATCGTTGTTCCTGTTCAGATGATTGTGTGGAAAGCAAAGATTGCTGTGTCAATTATCAAGCTGTTTGTAAAGGTAAATATTATCAACAAATTACTACCATCTTTCATATGTACCCATAGTTGGATAAAAGGAGCAAGAACATAATATGACTTTAAAAGCATCCGGTAAAATGAAAAAAACCTTGTATGTGTCAGTAAGAATGTACTGTCTTAAACAAATGAGTGCAATTTATTTTTTTAAGGAGAGGCAAGCTGGGTTGAAGAAGAGTGTGAGGACATTACTGAACCTCAGTGTCCAAAAGGGTGAGGAAATTGTATATTTGCATAGCTCTGCTCTTTGCTTGCATTTCATTTTTGAGATTGTTTTCCCTGCTGTGCCTTCCTGGGACCTGCTTTACACAGTAAAAGTAGCTGCCAGACAGAGAGGAACACCTGTTCAGCCAGCATTTGGTGGTGCTTACTAACACATCAGGTTGCTCTATCCCAGCACTTGCTTGACTTGCAAGACATGCCTCTTCCTCAACCCTGCTGTGTCTCACAGACGTGTGTGCCCTGGGCACCTCTGCCTGGTTGCCAGCTGTATTATTGACCTACATGTGCTACAATACCCACCATCCCAAATATTTTGGGACCCATCCAGCAATCTTAGACTCCTGAGATTGCTTCCCTCCTTTGTCACTTTAAAAGACCTTTCCAATAGCGTGCATTTTCCAGCCTCAAAACTGCAAAATATGGGCAGATTGCTGTTCCAGCTCCACCAGCAGTGGGACAACACTATTTGCAAGCTGTCTGAATTACTTTCTTTAAAAGGTGTAAAGTGCCATGGGATCCTTGTATTCTCTGGCTCAGCTCCACATTGGGCCTGTTCCTGCAAGTTATGTATACACTGTGAGGAATGACTCATGTAGTTTATGGCATCAGCACTCAGGCTTGAATAGTACAGCAAAGCTCCCAGCCAGGAAAAAAAGCCTGTATTTCTTGAACTGTTTTTCCTGTGGGATCTTCAAATTAACTTCATAGCTGAAGTTGACTATAAACTATGATTGTATATCTAAGCTATCAATAGAAGTGACTTAAATTCTTGATTGAAATATGTTCCACTAGTAAATACTTGCTAGATATGTTATGGGATAAGTTGAATTCAATTATGTTCTTGTCTGACAAGTATCAAAAAAATCAGACCTATTTTATTTTGGTTTTGAAATTATAGTGCGATGGGATATTTCTAGTAAAGTAAAACCATTTTATTTTGTTCTTATGTCATTACTTTTTTGAATTAAGATATTTAAATCATGCTATATTTATTCATTGGAGTTATAATGTCAAACAAAATACATAACTTTTTGGAATATTTCATACCAACTGAGTACCCTTCATTCTGGTTCAGAGCACTAACAGATGCTGACATGTCAGAACCTTCTTCAGGACAGAAACAGAAGCTTCTGTCCAGCTTGTAGTCCAAGTCCCCAGTAATCCCCTATGGAGGAAGGTGATAGCCAGGATGTTCTTGAAGTTTTTCTCATTAACTTTTGTTCTGAGTTCAGGAGCCATTTGGGACTTTGTGCTGGGAACTGAGTTTAGGATGCTGATTTCCCTAATGCAAGGTTAGGAAGCGTTGCCCCCAAGAGGTTGGTAAACAAACAAGTCTTGTGCAGATCCACAGTCAAAGTTATTGACACAAATGCCGTAGGGCAACTCCTGTGGGTTAACTTGTTTTCAGGGTTTTTTGTTTGTTTTTTCTGTTCAGCTCATGAAAGGGATACATAGTTACTCTTCTAAAATTGTTTTAATCCTGGTAAACCCCAAAATGTTGCAATAAAACCCAGCCCAGGAAAGGGTGATATGTGGTCAAAGTTGAATCAAGCAGTGTTGACTGAAGTCTCATCTCCGACTATTAACACACAAGCCTCTCCCGAAAGTCACAACTCTGTAAACAATCCACTTCTTCCTATGCTGTGTGGTAGGCAGGAGTGCAGGTGACTTTAGTTGCAGTATTAATTTTGAGACTTCAGGATAGCAGATATTTTGTGGGTTCAGGTTGCTGGTTTTATTCTGTTTTAATTTTAGCTGTGTTTTAGCCGTTCCTGTGGTGCAGAATAGACAAAAGACTACTCAGCATTCGATGAGGTGCTTAATGTGAGAAATCCCACTGATTTCAATGAGACTGATCAACTGCTTAAAATTAAGTACACACCTAAGTCTTTCCAAAACTGGGTTTTATGTTGCTTAATAGGGTTATAAAGTTAATAGGCTGTAAGATCTGAGGAGTGATCTAGTCTTCCTGCTGCTCTAGGAGTGAAATAATACTCAGACAATTCAAACCTACTCAAGCAGTTTATCCTAGTACTTACATAGATGGCTTTACTGATGTCTTTTTGTCCTCATGTCTTTTTCTGTACTTCAGGCCTATTACTACTTGTTCTATCTTCATTGAGTTGGAAGAGCATCTGATTCCTTTCCTCTTTGCTGATCTCTCTGTATACCTGGAGGTTGCTCTTATGCCTTCTGTTGAGGCTTTCTGTACATTTAGTGGGACAGAAAGCTGTTCATCTGTGCTTTATGGCTGTATATAGGCAGTAGTGTATGAGTGTGTGTGGGATAGGAAGTTTTCTGTGTACTTCGTTAAGCTTTGCAAGGGAACTTTCTTTTCCTTCTATTTTGTTTTCTTTTTCTTTTAATTATGGTCTAACCTGCCTGCAGTGAGGTAGGTCAACTTGGCAATGTGTTCCATGGTTCTGGGCTCTTGATCATCCAGACTGTGAACCTACTAGACCACAGCAAGCCTGTGTTGCCTGCATAATGTTTCCATAGAAGCCGGTTTATAGGAGGGGATAATTGCTACTGCATTTCCTTCAGTTTGGAGTCAGGATGTGACTGTGGCACACCTATTTATCCAAGAGCTGTGAAACACGCTCATCTTACTGTTTGGACACAGCCAGCATGAATCACTGGCAGGACCACAACTTGAGCCTCCCAGGCTTGGTTGCTCATGACAGCCCATTTCTGAAGTAGCAAGTGCAGTCTTGGCTACTGGCAGGAGAAATGCATGGAAGTGGCAGATATACCTCGGAATGGAGCTTGGGTCAGTTTGCCTGGGGAATTTACTGGAGCTGTTCCAAAGGCAGTGCAGTTTAACATGGTCTGTCACACTTTGCTTCCCTGAGCACCAGGGCAGACCACTAAATAAATGAGTTTTGGCGTGTGTAGAGTATACAAAAAAGTGAAATGGCCAGTTGCCCTCATTGTGGCAATGGCCTATTTTGCCAAGTTTAATTTTACATGTGCGAAGGGGTCTGTAGCTAGATTTGCAGACAACCAAAACATGTATTTAACAGTTGGTTTACTTGTAAATGCCAAACCAGAAACAGCTGCGTAAAGTCCCTTTCTAAGTGGTTGTTTTAAGTTTGGTGGGGTTTTCTGGTTTTGGTTTGGTTTTTTTTCTTTTTTAGGTTAGACTTGTTGGTAAGTAATATTGAACAGCCTTTGCCTCAAGGTTCATATTTCATTGCACAGAATTTTGCAGTGAAGATTTTTAGACCTCTACATTGAAGTGAATCAATTTATTGAGCAGGAAGGGGCATGGAGAAGGTATTTTCAAAACTTGCAGAGATCAGAATATGTGGTGCAAAAAAATACTTGTAATATGGGTGAAGGTAGTGCATAAAGTTTCCTTACTCTGTTCTGCCCAAGGGCTTTAGTTTTGACCTAAAAATCATTAATTTCTTGTTCCCACTTGTGCCATATGAATTAAAAAGCAGGCTACAAAAATACATCTTAGAAATGCATTTAAAAATGCATTTAAAAGTCTTATTCTGTCTGGGGTGTAGGGTAGGCTATGTAACAGTTCGGACTAATGAAATCCTTTCGGCTGAACAGTTGTCCAAATTGTTGATTAAAATTTTCTTAGGATAGACATGTTTTGGTTGCCTGATTATTCTTTAGTTTGTTTGACTGACACACAGCTTATAAATGTTTCATTTGTAAATGACTGTTTGGATTTTTTTGTGGGGTACATCACTAAAGAAATTGTCAACAGTTTATAAATAATATTTGTCTTCTATCCTCACTGTTTTATTTTTGGAAACTAAAGTATAACAAAGTTAAAAAAAAAAAGGCATTTTAATTTTACAGTTTGTAAATATAAAAAGGGAAAATGAGCTTGCAGTTAACACATAAAATATATTCAATTGTATTATGAAATTCCATATTTTCAGTAGTTATTGCTGCACAGCAGTGATTTTTTTTTTTTTTTCCAGTCTCACATGCCCTCATGTCTATAGGTCAAACACAGGGTATGTTTTCTTCAAGGAAGAAGTTACTGATGTTACAGAAGTTACTATTCCTGTCTGTGATGCAATGTTTTAAGTACTTACAGTTGGAGAGAAGTTGTTTGAACAGGGCTGAATCTGGGAACAAGTCAAGACTGGAAAACGTAGGTCCTGTGGAGACTGTAAGGGGAGAATTTATTTGTGTTGGTTCCAGTGAAATCAGTTTCTGAATTTATCCGTCAAATTCTGGCAGAAATGCTATTACAGTGTTTCCAGTCGCAGGGCCATATTTTGAGTTTGGAGATTGGTGGTACGTCTGGAGCAGGAAGCAAGTTCTTTTTGGTTAGATAATCTTTGTAAGATGAAAGGAAGAGTATGTGTTTTATTTGCTGATTTAACAGACCCTGTACATTAGACTTGCTTACAGTTCTCTGCACTGTATATATATAAAAAGGAATCCTTTTTTTCAGCTAGGTTACAGGTTGTTCAGGAGCAAAGTGAATAAAGGAAAGTTTGGCTTTACATTGCCTTCTTTCCCTGCTCTTACATTGGGGTGGGAGAGTGGGGTTGGAGGGGCTGAATGTTGCTTCAGTGGGACTGATTTCAAGATAAGGAGTACCAAACCTACCAGATGGATCATCTGAGCATCTTGACTTGTTCTTCACTTTATGGGTGTGTTTGAAATCAGACCTTGACATGGCTTTTCTGTGCATGCCCCACTGCAAACCTCAGCTTCTTTGGGCAGGGTTTGCTCTGCCAGCCTTCAACCCGATGGCTTGTGTGCTCACCACTGTGCCAGCCTGCAAACCCTCCTGCTTAGGAGGACTTCCTCGGCCTGGTTTATAGCCCCATAATGAACATTCCCACTGTTTGGGGGAAACTTTCTTGAAATTAGTGATAGGAAACTGTTTCTCAGAGACTGTCTTTTAATATTCAATTTCTATTTGTTCAGATTTACCAAGTCTCCAGTATTACTATTTTCATTGGATGGCTTCAGAGCAGAATATTTGCAGACTTGGGGTGGCCTTCTACCTGTTATTAGCAAATTACGTGAGTAGTTTCTTTGTCTAAGAAATATTATGACGTCTTACCTGAAAAAACATGGATGCAGCTTTGCTCACTCTTTAAAATCCTCACTCTTCTGCCATGAATGTGGAAGTTGTTGCCCTAAAGAACACCCATGCACAGGGAAGTGAGGTGTGGGAGAGTGGAAGGGCAAGAAAGAGAGATGGCATGAGGAAGGGGCCCTTTCGATTTTCAGTGAAATCTTATAAATGATAGCCCCTGTTATATTTAGGAGGTGGATGGTTTTTGCTGTGAGATTACTTAATTTCTTCAAAATAGAAGTAGATTCTTTTTACTCTATAATGCATATCATCTCATATTTAGGTGGAATGGCTTTGGAAAATGGAAAGAAAGATAAAAAGCATTTGATTATATTTGGAAAAAGTAGACAGAGAAGGAAGAGACTAAGAAGAGATGATATACAAGGGCTGGTAGAAATATGATGCATCCAAGAAAGCCTTAATTTAACAAACATTTCCAGAGGAAATATTCCCCAGCTTTTTTAGTGTCTTACTTGATTTTGTAGTGTCTAAATAATTTTAGTTACTTTTCCTGTTTCTGTTTTGGCTGTGGTCTGTAGAAAACTGATGGTATTTCTTGTCTGAAAAATACGCCAATCTTCTTGACATTCATAAATTACTACCTGGGGTGCCTGGTTTCAGTTTGACTAAAAATAAATCAGTAAAAATACTTGCTTTTTTTTTACAGTGGTTGTTACAACTTGATGTGTTCCAGAGCATAACAATTCGCAGATGTATTTGAGGTTTTGGTTTCTTTTTAATTTTGTTCCATGCTAGAATAAAATGAGGCACTTGCAAAGTTTTCATTAGATGCAGTTATAAAAAATTTAAACTGGAGAAGGCTTCTGGGACATTTCTAGGAGAGGCTGGCTAGTACAAATTATTCTAGCTCTGCCTGAGATACAAGACAGCAGTGTCACAAAGCATCTGTAGGGCTTCCAGTCTTCCAAATCTACTTCCCCATGTACACTTTCCTCATTCTTTGGTCTGGATAGACTGCAGTGAGGCTTCTCTCATTGACTTCTATAATAAGCTTGTATTTCTATTTGCACTGAACCCATGATAAATTCTGACCACTAAGAAACACAAATATCTTTGAATCTTCGTCAAAGTAATTTCACTTCTCCAGAACAACAAAGCTTTTGATGGTCAAAACTTACATTTTTAAAAGATTAATAATACATAAATAAAATGAGGAATAGTCTGGGGGCAAGTATTAATTCTGCATTATATTTACAGTTCTAAAGTACTCTGGAGCATTTTTTTGTAATTTGCTAGAAGGCTTTTGCAATATAATGTGCTATGGGATCTTCAGCTTTCTTCTTTTTTCCCTCATAGTAAAATAGTGGGTGAAATGCTCAGATAATGCAAATTTTCTTCAGCAAGAGAAAAACAATCTCATGAATGAAAATTGGTGTTACTGAGGTGTATATCCCATAACACTGAGGTCCTGTGGCTTCAAATCTCTGTGCTTCACGTTCCATGTGTCTAGGCACCAAAAATGCTGGAAGCAGTCATATTGTAAAGATTAACTTCTATATGAGTGAGTAAGTACTCCTGCAGGATTCTACTGTTCAGAAAAGAGTAATGAAATCTATTCCTCTGTGTAGAAAGGTAAAAATAGTGGATAAATTTCTTGACTATTGCTGAAAATTTGTATTAAACAATTTTGGAGTTCCTAACTATCCATTCATAAGACTATTCAATTTTCAAAAAGAGGGTAAGAATGACAGCATTTACAAAGCAGTGAACAGCTGCTCATATTCAGTAACTTACTGGACTGCCTGGTTCTGCATTAAATTAGAACTGTGCTAAATGCCTGGATTTTCATCTTTAAAGCATTTGATGACAAGTTCAGAATTCTGATAGATAAAAATATTTCCATTATTTGGTTCAGTTAATTCAGCCATGCTTACAGTGACATTCTGGTGTCTCCTTGGAGAAATCTGTCAGAGTAGATGCCTGTAAGGCTATCATAATTTCACTTTTACCAAGTTTTATTATACATTTGCTCTCCCTGCTATTTGAAAGATGGACAATTCTGCGTAGAGCTGAGGGATTTTAGTGAACCCAGGAATAATCTTACTGTGTGCATGTGGTACTCAGAGAAGACATTTTCATATACAATTATGCTGTGATATTTTAAGTTTTAGATAAATGATCCTTTTGTCTTAAATCATCTTTAGCTAAGGCAACAAGCCAAAGAGAATAAAGACAACTCTTATGGAAAGTGCTAGCAAAAAGTCCTTAGGATTTTTGGCAAAACCTTAGAAGTGTGTTTTTCTATTACTTTTAAAAAGCAAAACAAAACAAAATACAACCTCCCCAGCCACCCACACAAGAAACCTAAGATTTTGGAAAACAGACTCAACAACAGATTTGGAAATTGTTGAAATGTGCTAAGTGTTTTCCTGTAGTAAAAAAAGGTACAAGTGATTATTTGTTACTACAGAACACAAGTGTGGGAGGGGATGTCTGTGTGACTTGAGAGGTTTTATTTTTCCCACCTGGCTTCTTTTTATCTGGATTAGCTCAAATTTATTATTTCAACTGAAATCTAATAAAGCCCCAATGCAATGAGTTCAAAGTGCCTTGATGCAACACTTTCTATGTTTATGGAGCCTTTAATTTCTATTTTATTTATATTATATAATTACCCAGAGTCATAGTGAAGATTGACCCAGGTGTTCTTCCTGTAGGGTCATAACTTTTGGTTCTTTAGCATCTGTTGAAACAGTTTTGGTATTTTTGTAGTTGTTAATGAAGGTGTTTTCTTTTTTTTTTTTCTTTCTGAAAATTGGGGCCCACACTTTTGCTGGTGGAAATTTAGACCTCTTAAATAAGGTTTGCTCAGTTGTTTTGGCCTTGCTAATGCCTCTTCGTACTAGCAATTACTGTACACTAATCTCCTTAAACCCATATGATTTTTATATAGAGATAAAGAAAACTTTGACATTCATCCTAGACTAAGAGTTTCTTTTTGTATTTTAAAAGCCCCACAAGCAAGAAAGGAAGACTGCAAAGTAAGTGGTGATTTGACAGATGACTCAGAGAGCCAGGCATCACTGTGTCAGTGGCCACTTTACCTCTGGGAGCACCCAGGGTTAAGTGGCTCGTTGGTCTCAAGCTGCAGACTGCACTTATTGCATACCAGCGCAGCTTTGGAAGGTGTGATTGCTTTCATTTTTCATTCTTATCTGTACATGCTTTTCACAAGGCTGTAGGTTTTGCTCGTGTGACCATTGCAGTCAGCCATTAGGCATATATAAAATTTGTGTTAATAGGCATTTAGTCAGCTTGTAAATGAATATGGGAAGATAAATTAAGTATTAAGTCCACAATTTTGAAGAGTGAAAACTTTCCGGAAATATATTTTGGCTTTATGTTTTTTTAATAGGTATACATCTTCATGAGAGAAGCTTGCAAGATTTTTATTTCAGTTATTTTGCTGACTTTCTTTGTTCCTCCCTCTAGAGAAATGTGGAACATACACTTCCAGTATGAGACCAGTGTATCCTTCAAAAACCTTTCCCAACCATTACTCCATTGTTACAGTAAGAATTCTTGTATATTATATGTTTCCACTACTACTTATCAAGTTTTCTCTGAGGCAATAGTATATTTTGATGAATTATTAAAATAATTTGATTCCCCTTTAGAGTAGGAAGAAGTATGTATTGTATTTATGTAATTTAGGTTAACAGCTATTACATACCACTACAGCTAAGTGGCCAGATCTAATGTAAGTAAATCCAGTCCTTCCAAGAGTAGCTGTGAGAAATCCCATATAGGCAAAAGTTCACACATCACTTTACAACTCCTCATTTGTGCAAATATTTCCACTAAATTGCAGTTTCTGCTCTTGGAGTGGGAGCAGCCTGACTGCTTTAAGTTGCCAACCTTATTCCACTTCTTTAAGGTAGTTTAGCATGATGCAAAGAAGACTATGAAATGAAGGGGAAGATGTGAGCAAGGAAAGATGCTTATGTTGACTCTGTGGTGGACTGTACCCAAGCCTGCATAGAAATGTCACAAAGCTGATCTTGTAAATTTGCTGCTTCTTGCATATAAGAGGAAAAAGAAAAATGGAGGTTTTCAACACAAATGCAGGGTTGGAATCCAGAAGATTATTTTGGTTTCATCATGCCACAACTAAAACTCAATCAAATACTAGGATCTGCACTTTCTTGCCTCCCAGTTTGTCAGGGCATTTGGTGAGAAACACAGGTTCAGGAATGAGATGCGTAATTGTGTAATCCTCACAGATCTCCATGACTGAATATGCAACTAAGAGGCATTAATCATGCCCTGCAGCCATGTGAGGTGTACACTACAGAGCTTTATCTCAAATCCCCATTCTTGTGAAAAATAGAAAGGTCCTAATGGTGGTGTTGTTTTATCACTTATAAATGTAAATGTATAAAGGAGCTAGTCTGCTTAAAGATAGAGCACAAAATCTGCTAAAACTACCGAAGAACTAGTGCCTGCACCTTTTTCACTGCTCATGTAATGGTTATCCCAGCTAGAGCTTTTGCTCATGTGATGGAGGTAATTGCTTTGTCTTTGGTACTAAAGATGCAACAAATGTGTGAACTCATTTCAGTTTGATCCCAAAGGAGATTCCCTAATTTTTTAAAAATCTCATTGAGAACCAACTAAGAGTTGGAAGGCAGGGCTTGGGAGCAATGGTAGATGATGCTGCTAAACTTCAGTCCTGAACTACTAGTGGAGTAGTAGTCACCAAGAGAGTATTCAATATTTGTCTGAAGGACATGTTTGTGTAGCTGGAAGGTTTTTTTTCTTTAGAGTGTTGCAACAAGGCATACTCTCAATTACAGGGGCTGTATCCTGAATCTCATGGTATAATTGATAACAAGATGTATGACCCCAAAAGAAATGCGTCTTTCACCCTTAGAAATAAGGAGAAGTTTGATCCACAGTGGTACCAAGGCCAGCCTGTAAGTATTAATACCCTTCTGAGAATGTACATCACCCTGTTATGTTATGTAGTATTGCTTGGATGCATAGTGATGTCGAAAGAGTACAGAGGGTACTTCTAAGTCAGCCAAGAAGCATTACTCAGTACCACCAGGAATTGCTGTACTAGAGCTGCAAAATAACAAATGAAACAAAATGTAATGGGTTTTTTTGAACTTAAATGGAATTTTCTCTAAGGAGAATGCTGGCTTAAAATAGCTAATACAGCTACCAGATTTCGGTCTGCTTTTAATATGAGTGGGCTTGCAGTTAGCTTCTCTGAGGAAATCAACAGACCAGTTAGTTTGAGCAATAAGAAGCACTAAGAAAGGTTTATGCTCTGCCCAAATTACTTGTAAGCCTAAAGTTTGTGGTTTTAGAAGGAATTGTCTCAGCTCAGTCACGCACCTATGGCAAAACTGATGAGACTACCATGAAAATGAAGTGGCAGGGAAAAATTGGAGTGAGCACTAGCCTGAAGAATAGCAAGGGAGCAAGGGACCAGATGCAATTGTTTAGTAGTGTGGGGAAGACAGGTTGGTTTTTTTTTTTTCCTTGAGGAAAGAACACACGGGTGTAGACTTTGCAGCAGTCACTGAGAAGAGAATGATATATGAAGTAGGCAGAAAACATGCAGAAGGCATAAATCTGTAAATCATGAGAGCAGCAGTAAAATCAAAAGAACTGACCAAAATGCTGTTTCCATATGCAAGAGTGTGTGGGATGTAGGTCCTTGGAATATTCCCATCCCTTCTTGTGTCACTGTTCTTGAGACAATTCCCCTTCCTGGTGTCCAACCATGGTTCTACCATTGCATTTCTACTAATGGTTCCTACCTCTGTCCTGGCTCTCTGTGGCATAGCAGCAGCAGGGATGAGAGTGTTTGCCACGAGGATTCAGGCTACAAGGTATATCTGGGCTGCAGATAGCAATGACGGGCTAGATTGACTGGAGTGCTCCATTAAACTGTCAGGTTTTGGTCTTGCTGAAGGGTGCAGAGTTGGTGAGAGTGGCAGTGGGCCTGGCAGTCTCTCAGCTGTGATGGGAACTAATGATGGCGAATGTTCTCCGGCAGATTTGGCTCACAGCCATGTACCAAGGGCTGAAAGCAGGGACGTTCTTCTGGCCTGGGTCTGACGTAGCAGTGAATGGCACCTTTCCAAACCTGTATGAAATATACAATGGGTATGTAAATGCCTGTGTCTCAAAGGAATATTTGACTTTAACGATTGCAGCAGGACAGATGCCAGAGAAAGCATATTTTTTTTTCCTACTTTTCCAAATAATTTTGTGCAGTGGGGAAAAAAAGGCTAGGATCCAATTAACTTTGTTTCAGTATAATGTAGAGTGTTTAATTATCCTTTCATTCATCAAGAAATGTTTTTATGGTAAGATGTGTAAAAATCAGCTTTAAGCATAACTAGGTTTGAAGCTCTAGTGCTTTACTCTTTCTATTTATAAAAACCTTTTGTAGTTGGTGTAGAGTATTTCAATGCAAACTTCTCATACAGTGAATGGATCAGGCTTTGATGTGATATTGTCCATGAAAACTAAAGCTTTACTGTTGACTGTGGTAAGCTGTTCCAATTTAAAATGATTTTCGTTCCAAATTATAAAATATTTCACATTAAGGCACTCATATTTTAGTCAGTGATTGCTCTTCACTGTAATTAAACATTTTCTGCTTAATGGAAATATTTATCACCATTTATTTAATAGTCTCAAATCTTGCCCAAGAATCAGGCTTCTCATTTCTATCTTAGGATCATTTTCTCTTCTTACATCCTTCATGTAGGATGGAATTTTTAATTCTTGATTTGCTACCTATATTTTTTTTCCCTAGGAACTGATGATACGCTGTTACTTGAACTTATGTTAAATATTGAATACTTATTTTGTGGGTGCCTCATTTTGTTAAAGGTCAACGTGCTTATTGTTGGTGTACTTCAGTAACTGATGGAGAAAATCTATTTTGTGACATAGTATGAGAACTTGTATTCAACCCATGTACATTTAAAATACCCAACCCCACCCATAAACCAAGACCTTTTCAAAACATAATACAGGAATGAAAACCTGCTTGTGACTTTGCACCTTGAGGCCAATTATTTGCTTTGTATAATAAGCATAAGCTCTACTGGGAGCTTTGTTCTAATCATATTACAGTCATTGGGGACAATATTCAAGGGAATTTAGCTCAGGCCATAAACTCCTATAGAGTCACAGGCAACTAGCATAGATAAATTTGCATCCTGCTAAATAGTTTGTAATATATTTGTGGGGTTTTTTTGTTTTTTTGTTTTTTTTTTTTTTTTGGTAATACATGGCTAAGAGTTTTTAGCTCTTGGAAATTCATGGCTGGTTGATACTATATTATTCTGATACAGCTCAATCCCCTTTGAAGAAAGAGTGGTGACTGTCCTTCGCTGGCTGCAGCTACCTGAAGATGAAAGGTAGGTGTACATTTGCAAGTGTGAGTTCCTGTTTGAGTGGTATTGCAATGAATTACTTTGTAAACATGATTTCTGTTTTAAACAATATCTTATGCTTTATTCTAACAATGTTAAAATATTATTTAATGCGAACTTGTTTCTATGACTGAAAGCTTTTTTAATTAAGTTTCATCTCTCCATTCAAAGTATTTTTCCTCTGAATGACAGTGTTGTTTCCAATATTTGATCTCCATTGTTGAAATATAATCTCTTCAAACTGTCTCAACATGTATGTAAAATATTACATTTTTGGTACTGTTTGATATAGACCACACTTTTACACTCTGTATTTAGAAGAACCAGATTCCTCGGGCCATAAGTTTGGACCAGTAAGCAGCGGAGTAAGTAGTTCTGTAGTTTCTTAATTTTTTTTTAAATTTTAATTTTAATTTAATTTGCTCTGACTCTGTAACTTCCATAATTCATGTTAGGTTAACTGAGATCATGTGAAGTATGCTTATTAGGAAAAAAATTTGTGAATAGATAGTCCATCCATGGTTAACATTGATATGAAGTGTGTAATAGACAGCCTATTTAGTAAGCCTTCTTTTTATTTTCTTTATTTCTATAACTTTATATTACCAAAGCGTGTTTGGGTATGTCTTGTATGTTCTTTTATCTGCTCCTACTAATGGTTCCCATTGATTTTTGGTGAGGGAGGGGAATGGGGACAGAGAATTTGTATGTGTTCCGTTTAGCAAGAACAGAGGTTTGCATAACAATGTCCCAGTTGTGGTGGTGAAGTATTCAAGTTACAGTTGTCATTCATTTCCCCTCAGCCTCTGTGCTAAGGTTAGGTGGATATTGGCTTTATCTCTCTGCAGTTACAATTTATGCCTTCTCAGAAAGAGACAGATGAAAGGAACATTGACTCCATCACAGCCTGTGATTCGTTATATAAATAAGAAGTCTTTGGGACTGCTACTGTCTTAAAAAGTACTGAATAGCTGTGAGGGATTTCTTTATTGATGTTTTTGGTTTGGGTTTTTTCCTTTTTTTTAAGCATCTGCAACTGAAATAACACATAAAAATGTATAGCTGTGTCATGGTACAATGTGGGACAGAAAAAAAAATTGGGCTAAGGGCTGTATAGTGTAGATATAGCTAGTCTTCTGTAGGTGGAGGTAACTCTGAACAATGCAGGCGATATGCAGTCTGCAGGATCTCATTTTTATTTAGCCATATTTAACAGTATTTTTAACACTGACTTTACATTCCTATTTTTGTCCTGCAGGTCATCATGGCATTACAGAGAGTGGACGAAATAGTAGGGATGCTGATGGATGGTCTAAAGCAAATGAACTTGCATAAATGCCTGAACATAATTTTTGTATCAGATCATGGTAAATTTGATTTTATAAAATATATCAGAACTTTGAAGAACTGTCTTTATAAAGTAATATTCTGAATTTATACTTGTATGTTTCTGTCAAGGTTAACACACAAGTAATACCTATAAAATATGTTTTATATTGTCAAGATGATATGAAAGATAGTCAGTGTGAGACAGTGTCAGACTATTTTATGAGGGGGTAAAGAAGTGTACAACATAGGGAGGAATTAAATAATTTTCATATTTTGTTTCTAATTCCTTTTGCAACCATTACCATATGATAAAAGAAATAGAATAAAAAAGGTGAACTGTAGACTATAGATTTCATTTCCTTCTTTCCTTTAACTACACTGCGCAGCACCAGTTTACAAACTGCTGGAGAACTGAAAATACAAAGCCATATCTTCCTTCCAACTATCACTTCCCTTATACGTTATTAGAAGGCTATGAATATGAAACTTTGATTTATTTTTCTAGCTTTTCTGTATATCTGGAATTATTTCTGTAAGTTATATATTTTACTATTTTTTTTTCTACTTCTTTGCTTGACAAACAAAATATGAGCACAAAATATTGCAAAACTCGTTGCCACAGGGAATGATGCAAGCCAAATATCTATACAGACTTAAAAAAAATTATGAATGGAGGGTAAACCTGTCAAGAATCATTAAGAGTTCAAATGCAATATGCAACTTGAAGTCCCTTTGACTTCTGAAAACTGCTAAAGAGCACTGGGAGAACAACCAGTCAATAATGCTGTGCTTATTGGGTGTTTCTCTAGATATGTTACTGAACATTATTAGGTAGGATACTGAGCTAAATTAATATTTGGTCTGACCCTTACTGCTGTTCTTAGGCTCATAAGAGTTCTTTTCCCTTTATAAAAGGAAGTTTGTCTGTTTATTAAATTGGAGAGTCTTTCTCAGCTGTGGAAATGGCTGATAGTGTTTATCTGTGTGTGGTTTTTTATCTTCTACAGGTGAGTATTGTGCTCTCCTTGGGTCAGATGCCTTGGGATTCCTGATAAAAAGCCCAAAGAAATTGCATTTCTGACTTCTGCAACTAAAGTTACACGTCTCCTTAGCAAGGCTACTCTACATTGATATTCCCATTTTAAAAGGAAATGTGTTTCCTTTTACAGGGATGGAAGTAGGGAGCTGCAGAAGAACAGTGTATCTGAACAGCTATCTGGACAATGTTCAAGATTTCATAGTTGTACCCGGTCCTGCAGCTCGCCTAAGACCTAACAATGTTCCAGATGAGTATTTCTCTTGTATGTAGTTGCTAAACTAACTTTTGTTATTTGGTTGTATGTTTTTGTACTTCACAAATACAAGCTTAGGATCCACATATTCCGTTAGTAAACTTGAGTGAGTGCCAACTAGGGACAACCTGGATAATGATGAGCAGGAAATATTGAGTAGTGTGTGCACTTGTGTTTTTAGAGACCACTTGACTTTTCAAGTCTGAAAGTATATTTGAATCCCACGGATTTATTTGTATAAATTCGCAATATTTTTGTCTTAGCAGAATGTTAGATTGGTAGCATCATTTGCATATTATTTTGAGTATTACATTTCCTAGTTATAAAAATTTGGCCTACTGGCCTGACAGTAGCTGAGTAAACTGCAAATACACATATATAATAAAACTAAGTAAAAATCAATGAGTGCTTACAAATTTTAAACTCTGATTGGTTAAGCAGTCTAATTTTAGTTAAACATTTAATGCCTGCAATTTTTGGGTACTTTTAAATGTTGACTGCAGGAGTTTTCTTCATGTTTCATAGTATTTTTTGGGTGGGTTGTGTTTCTTTTCTGTCAAGATTATTGTTCTCTCTGCCCTTTAAAACTTGTAGGCCTCAGCCCCAGTGACTAAGTCCTGTTTACTTCATTGCTTGATGCTATTCTAAACTGTTTTAAATGTTTACTTGGAGAACGTGGGAGTCAAATGCAGTTCCAGGTTCTCCCTGGAGAAAGAAGTTCAGGAAGAAGAAAAGTAGCGTATCTCCTCCTTTGGGCATGTGCACTGTTACAATGAAGTAGCATAGCTGTCTTTGTAGCACTGCATGTTATCTGTGCAGGAATTATGAATGGTTCTCTTTCCAGGGTAATCCTGTATGTACTTGAGTCAGGTATTGGATATCAGAGTCAGGACAGAGTAACTGTGAAATGTAGTGGGCCTGTGTTACACAAATTGTCAAACTACATGATGTAATGGTCCCTTTTGGCTTGAGTCTAAGCATCTGAATCTTAGCCAGCTGGTGCTTGGCTTTCTTTCTAAGGATATTTCCTAGGCAAAACTGCTGTCCTAGTGATTGCATTTGTGTCTTTTGTCTTTTTCTTTATAAATTTATTAGTGAGGAAAAATTCATCTCAACACAGCATTTAGTTGCTTCTTTTGTAAAAACTTACTTCTTGGATTATTTTTCTAACTGTGGTTAATATAGTTTGGTATTTAAGCATAGTTTAACTTTTAGCTAGTAGAATTAACTAAAGTTTAACTAATATAGTTTAAATTTA
>NW_008239110.1:17511590-17544640 GCF_000691975.1 Corvus brachyrhynchos
GGAAAGAGATGCTGAACTAAAATTTCCTAAAAAGCAATAGCTTGACAGTTAGGGATTATCTTGGTCTATATGGTTTTCAATCTGGAAAAATAATTTCTTATGCCCAGAAATTTATTCAAACTTATCATTTGTATCACATGATAGGAATGCTTTCATTTTACATCTGATCTTTTTTAACTTAGGTGACTAATACTTACATATGATTCTTCCAGTTAACTATGAAGGCATTGCCAGAAACCTCACAGTAAGTGTTGTCTTATCTGTTCTAGCTTAATTTCTGCTTACATTTACAAGTATTTTATAGCACTTAGCTGTTTGCTGGGCTACTTCTGTACTTTGGTTCAGTGACAGGATGAGGGGACCTAGTCTTAAACTGCACCAGGGGAGGTTTAGGTTGGACAACTGGAAGATTTTTTTCTAGTCAACAAGGTGGTGTTCAGTCATACTTGTACTTGATGATCTCAGAGATATTTTCCAACTGAATTGATTCTGTGTGTGACCTGTGGTTAACAGCAACAACAACAGTAGTTCCACACAGGGGGAGGTGAAAACTGAGTAAGGTGACATCAGTCTGCCTAAGGCTTTGTGTTCATGTCTGTTCACTGTATTGTGTTGCTCTTCCAACTGGAGAACTTGTGTATCTGGACCTTACTAGCTGAGAGCCATGTCAGTGTAAAGCTCAGCTCTATTACCAGGACACACATAGGATTTTCTTGCTCACACCTTTTAGATAGACAGCTTTGAGAGAGAATATTGAATTTTTTTGTTGTTGTTCAGTTACAGTTTAATGGATATGCTTTTTTGCTCTGCCCCTGGCTTCTATTCTTATCCCTGCACTGTAATTTGTTTGCCTCTCGTTTGTGCAGACACTGCTGTCAGTGAGAGCAATGCTGTTTGTATAGATGACTTCACTATCCAAAATTCCAATGTTACAGTAGAGATTTTGTTTTGTTTTTGTGTTTTGTGGGGTTTTTTTTCTTTTTTTAAATTATTAATGGATCTTAGTTTGTGGAAAAATTTATTTGTCCCTGAGTGAGCAATCTAAAAACACTTTAAATATCTGTTACCTTCTCTATTACAGAGCTGTAGCTTGTTGCACTAGATAGTCTCCTATCACTTGTGAAATTACTGTGATGTCTTAGTGTAATTCTTTATTAATTCTAAGAAGTACCATTTGGTTCTGTACAGCTGTAGGCCATAAGATAAAAAAAAAGCAAGTTTTGTCCATAATCCAATATTAAATATCTTCTAATAACTATTGAATCCCAAACCAGTCAATATTTGTGATTTAAGTATTCATTCATATGTCCCAGACCTTGTAACTCCAAACCTGGTGGAGTTATATTGTTCTTAGTGGAAGTTATTGCAGGCCATTTGCAATTGATGTGCTTTATAAGAGCTGTGCATGACATAAAATACACATCTCACCAAAATTTCTTTGTTTTAATTTAAACATTCCAGTGCATAAAACCAAACCAGCCTTTCAAAGCTTATATGAAGCAGCTGCTACCCAAGCGTTTCCATTTTTCCCATAATGACCGGATTGAAGCGCTGCACTTTTATTTAGACTCCCAATGGCAGCTTGCTCGGTAAGTTACAGTTCTCAGTACTTGACTGTGCAACAAATAATTTCTTGTTTTCTCACAGCTTTTCTCTTCCAAGTGCTTAGAGTTCAGTGATAGCTGTTAGAGTGTGATATTCTTGTTTGTCATAGCAAAGGGACTTTGCAAAGGAACAATGCATGCTTTTTTCTGCAGGTTTTGCTGGCCTGGGGAGGCTTAATTCTAAACTGGCAGCCATAGCTATTCTCCCTGCTGGGTATGGAGGTAGTGGCAGGTTAGAAACTAAGGTCCTCACTGTCAGATACTTGAGAACATTTTGCATGCTGTAGGAATTTCCAGAGTGAGTCCATGAAAGCAGAGCATGGAAATAATTACTAGGTTAAATCAGTCTTGTCAGTCATTGAGCTTACTGAGTCCATGATTGTTAATTACCTTAGGTGTTTTTACAGAAGAATTTACAAGTCCCAGAATAGTGGTATCTGCTATAATAGTATTAATTTTGAGCACCTCTGTGATGCTTCAGGGCTTTCATCATGGAAGAGTTTTCAGTGCACCTCTTCAGTAAGTCCTGTTGTGTAACACTGTAGACATGTGCAAGTTATGCAAATTAGGTTTGGGTTAATAGAACTGTGTGTTTAAATCGTGTGTATGGACCTAGCACAGGCTGGATGTTTATTTTTATTAGACTGTAAGATTCCTGTCTGAATGGTCTAAATTAGATTAGTGTTTTTAGTAAAAAAATATTGAGACTGTACTTATGTAAAGTACTGTAAAGTTGTAACCCAAATGACAGTGAACTGAAAATCTGTTATCCTGAAAACAAATTTTTTTTTCATATATCATGTACTTTGAGTTTAAATTACTCTGATGATCGCATGAAAGTTCCAAAGGCATAACATTTGCAGAGAAAATTACCATTCTGATTTTAAAGACATTCTTTTCCCAAGCTTTAAGGACTTCTCATTCCCTATGGACAATCCTCTAAGAATCCTTAAATAGAGAAGTAAATAAGTCATCACTGAATGTACTTTTTGCTGATATGGTTTGAAAAGTGTGAGTTATAAAAACTGTGTATTTTTAATAGAAAACCACTTGAGATTAAAAGCTGCAAAGGTGGATTCCATGGCTCAGACAATCGCTTCCCCAATATGCAGGTGAGATTTAAACTTACATGAGCTTTATTTTTAGCTCCTTCTATTTCCAAATGCTGTATTTGCTGGGTATTGAGTTTTTTGGTTTTTTGTTTTGTTTTTTTTTTTTTTTTTTTTTTTTTTTTTTTTTTTTTTTTTTTTTTTTTTTTTTTTTTTTTTTTTTTTTTTTTTTTTTTTTTTTTTTTTTTTTTTTTTTTTTTTTTTTTTTTTTTTTTTTTTTTTTTTTTTTTTTTTTTTTTTTTTTTTTTTTTTTTTTTTTTTTTTTTTTTTTTTTTTTTTTTTTTTTTTTGTTTTTTGTTTTTTGTTTTGTTTTGGTTTGGTTTTTTTTAAGATTTGTTATATTATTCCATTTGCAATTAAAGAAATCAAACGTTTATAGGATTGATATTGTGATGTGCTGGATGACCCACACAAATAAAGACAGTCTTGAAATTCTTCTCTTTAATGAGAAATGGGAAGACATCATAGGGAAACATGAAATCAGATCCTTAGTTTCATCGAATTTGGGGAAGTCACTTAACCTATCCTTTGCCTTAATTTCTGCTATCAATAAAATGAAAGCCAATATTCATAATTTCAAAAAGCTGTTTTCAGGATTCAAATCCACAAACAATTGTGAGGTACTTGGAGCTATTACAGTGAATATGTGTAAACACATCTATAAAGAGGAATCTGTGTGTTATGTGGACTGTGTTGTAGGTTTTCTCATAAAACTTGTTTTCAATTTTCTCTCTTAGAAGTCTTATTTTTTTTTTATATAGTGTTGGCATCAAACTGTTTTTAAAAAAAGTCCTAATCTTGTATCAATTTACCCTTCCAGGCTTACTCTTGTTCCCTGATTTGACAATGGAAAACCTGTTGATAGTGTATCTAGTAATGGGTTGCAATCAGCAAGCCACGTGATCCCAAATGCATTCTATCTCTCTCTACTGTAGTTTGACTGTGCAAGTTTTTTTCAGTAGATTGACTCTATTCAAACTTTGTCACACTTGGGATTGCCAGTTCATAGCACCCCTAACAGGTCTTAAGAGATAAAATTTATCCTTTTGTGGCTAACATTATAGCAGCATAACAGCATTTCATACTCTGTAATTACCAAAAATATCAGAAAGGAGGTAGCGCCTGCTCATCATCCCTGCCTCATCTGGTTCAGATTAGGCTTGTTGAGTACATTATTAGTCTGCAGATTTTAGTATCAACTGTTGCCGAATTATGCCCTGTGTTATCCTTTAATCTCAAAAAAAGGAGTTAGGAGTTGAGTTTTTAGCCTCCGTTTTTGCCACACAGCTACAAAATCTGAGGCAATTGCATTGTTTACAAAGAGCTTGGAGATCTCACCCGGGGACATGCTATACAGCGTAAAACATCCATCACTCATTCAGTATCTTGATACCACAGATGTGTGCAATCTGTTTCTTTTCATTAAAAATGAGCTGAATAACTGAGGATAAGTTTTAAAACAATGTTTTTGGCACAGTTGAGTTTAAGCATTTGTTGCCCTTGCCTCCTTGTTCTCATTTGTGCAGCAAACCTTGCAGTATGCTGGTAAGTTTTTTGTGGCTGCTGTGTCAAGTAGTTTGGGGAATTGAACCAGAAGGAAAAGAAGCCAGCAGGAAAAAAAAAAAAAAAGGAAAGGTTTCTGAGCTGGCAGTATTCCTGGATCAGGTCCAGTACAGCTCGGGAAGTGGTGTAAGAAGAAAGAACAGCTGCAAACCAGGCGTGGAAGCCTGCAATCCTCCCATTGCTTAAACCACTTCGAGCATTGTTACCAACAGATGTTTTTATAGCCCTAAGTTAAAAGCTTCTAAATTGTTTACAGGATGTGATATGTGATGGTTACTTTGGATAAACATTTCCATTAAATCTTTTAAAGCATTTGAAGAAATTAAAAGGTATTTTCTTAAAAGCAGAGAAGAGCAAGGGACTTGATAAATGGCTAAAGGCAACAATGAGACTGAATTGGGTTTCCTAATACTCTTCTACTGCTTTTTAAAAAAATTATTCTTATACATCTACTTTTTTTTTTTTAAAGAAAAATACATGCTTTTGACTTGATATGTACTATGTTGCTAAAGCAAAGATTAAGTTCTTGGAAGAAAATGCCTTCTGAGTATGAAGATAATTTTCATTTCAACTTGTCTTAAACAGAATTCCACCATACTTTTCTCTGTAAATCCTAGGCTATCTTTATTGGTTTTGGACCAGGATTCAAGTTTGGTACTCAAGTTGATCCATTTGAAAACATTGAAGTATATAATTTAATGTGTGGTAAGTACAATGGATGGAGGTAATTTTTGTTCAATATAAAAATATAATATCTTTCGGGCATTGCAAATCTTCTAATAGCAGATTAAGTGTCCTCAGAAACTCATCCTTAAGACTTGCTGCTGATTTTTACAAATAAGCTGTTTGTTTTTCTGAGAAAGGGCCATCTCTTAATGACTAACAGCAGTTTAAGATCTACTGGTCAGGCTACCTTATATATCTCTTTTCCACTGGTCACATTGTGTATTCCTCTGGCTTTTCCAGAGCTGGCGCTTTGACTCACCACTCCTAAAAATGGCTACTTCACAATCTCTCTACCATCACGAAGGGAAGCGTCCTTTCCCCCCCTCTTTCAAACACAATGTTACTGTGACTCCTTGTTCCTCTGTCCCTTCTTCATTCTGTATTTCATGGTTTTTCCAAAAGTCTGTCACTAGATCTACCACTTTCTGTTCATTTATTCCCCTTGAGGTCTTCACCTGTTTTCCGTTATTGCCTACTTCCCTCTCTTGTTAGAACTTATACTGCTTTTGTGAGAAATTAAGTATTACCAAAGAGTTTGATCCAGAAAATAAACTTATTAGGAGTTCTGCAAATGCTTGAGATCAGTGGCGATATTCAGGTATACCATATCTAAACCACATGTCTAAATTCTTTGCTGGAATAGGAAACAGGCCATTGTCAGGAATCTCTCTCAGCCTTCTGTGCTTTGCTGTCTTCTCCTGCCATGGTTGATATTGAAATACCTTCTTGTGCCCCCTGAGCTGTTCTGCATATGCTGCATGAGAGGGGTAGAGCACTTACTGCCATCTCTGATTACTGAAGTGAGTTCAGTGACAGATCAGATGTTGTAAGTGCAGTCATTGAGGTTTAGATTTTCTCCATCCTATACAGAAAGAATTAGATGAATAGGATGTATAAAAGCCAGCATGTGAACGTCCTGATATAAAATTAATTGAGGCAACTTACTCAGCCTTACAAGCAGACTAATACCACACTGAACCCTACCTAAGAACATGTGTGGTCCCTTTAAAGAGGTGACATTGCTTTTCCTTTTGAGCGTTATGAGCAGCAAGCAGTGAAGCTTTGGCTCATCCATACTTGTAAGCACAATATAACCAGTTGTGTATTACAGTCTTTCTTTCTCCTCCTGTTAATATCACTTGAATTCTTCCATAGATTTGCTTGATTTAAAACCAGCCCCAAACAATGGAACTCATGGACGCCTAAACCATCTATTAAAGAACCCTGTTTACACCCCTCACCATCCCAAGGAAACAAGCCATCCTTCTGAATGCTCTGTGGTGGGAGAAAGAGCCTTTTCAGTGAGCCTTGGCTGCTCCTGCAGGACAGGGGTAAGTACTGAAATGGTTAAAGTCATGGAGGCAGAAGTCTGTGTCATATTCAAAGAGTGAAACTTTGCATTCTCCAGATGGTTTCACAGTCCCTTACTATTGGTTTCAAAATCAAGTCTTGCTTGGGGTTAGTGAGTGCTAGCCTGTATTTGCGTAATAATTTTTTGCAGATTGCTTATGTTAAGTCACATACATCTCTAAAGAGCCTGAAAAAACCCCAAAGGAGCTTGATGGGGAAAGCATTCCATTCTTACTTGCTTCATTTAATTATGTTGAAATTTCTCTTCTGTGAATGTTGTATTTGGGCTGTGGTTTTCAAGCCTGTAGATTTGCTTGTGGCAGAACCAATTTGTTTCTGCAAATTCCCTGTAGCTCTCCTCCAGTACGTGTCAGTGAGTTCTGTGTATGTATAACTTGCGAGACAGAAGTTACATTTAAGTGTAGTACCATAATACAGACTCATAATATGCTTTGTAGAGTCTCACTGCTTTTCCTTTATAAAATTACAGGGCTTGCCAATAAGGGATTTTCATCAGCGTTTAAATCTTACTGAAACAGAAGGTAAGAACTTCAGATAACAATATAAAATTAAAAAGCTAACAAAAAAAGAAAAAATAGTCATCAATCATTCTATATTTTTAAGCTTCTGAGCAACTCCCGAGTAAATTATATGAAAATTCTTTGAAATACTTGCTGAAACTATAGTCCGGCCTGGAGAATTTGTGGATGCCTCACCCCTGGAAGTGTTCAAGACCAGGTTGGATGGGGCTTTGAACAACCTGGTCTAGTGGAAGATGTCCCTGCTCTTGACAGCGTGGTTGCACTAGATAGTCTTTATGGTCTCTTCCAGCCCATACCGTTTTACGATTCCAATGTTTTTGAATACAGTCCTCCTGAACCATTTGTTCTCAAATGAATGTGTATCCTTATACAAGTGTCTTTATGGCATATGTGTTATCTGTCACTTTTGACTTTCTAGTACTGAAGTAATGAGCATTCCAGAATGGGAAGCAAAATTGATGCATGGGGAAGTACCCGATAAGAAATCAATGCAAATAACGATATCCATAATGGCAGCATACTTTTAATGAGGCATAAGGAGTATTTTACACATTTGAATTTTTATGTGGTCTTGAGCTGTTACTTCTTTTACTTATGATTTATTTCCAGTCATTGGACATACACATGCCATGTTTAAGCTGCAGTTTGCAAGGCTGTAGACTCGTAAAACAAAATAAACTATTTTGAGAATGAAACAGATAAAACAGCAAGTAAATAAGGAAAACTGTAAGTCAAAATGGAACATAGTCCTAGGTGCTAATGCCTTAAAAGATAATATCAAGAAGATTAGGCTGTCAGAAATAGGCTGATAGAGACCTTGCCTTGTGTGTGTGTGTGTTCATGAAGCCTTGGGTTTCTTATGCAAATAAACTGTATTTGGCAACACCCCACTATAGCTCGCTATTAAGAACTGGACATAAATGCCAGTTACTGGCAGGGTCCAGTACTTGCTGCTTATCCAGAGCTAATTCAAGGCTTCTGTTGATTTGTGTAGTTTGTCCTGAAACAGAGTGGATAGAGTGTTCTTGAATGGTTTCCACTAATGACAGGTCATCATTTTAAAATGCGTCCCAGAACCCTTTCAAAGTAAGTCTTTCAGTATTGTAATGCTCATGAGAGCAACAAAATCAAATCCAGTTCAAATGTGCTTTCCCCCAGATGCACCAGGGGTTTTGCTGAAACAGACTCTGCTAAGGATCTCTGAGGGCTTTGCTTAACCTGGCTTTGAAGAAGCATGACAAGGCCAGGCACAATAACATATTTCAGTTCTCTTTTGTAGAAAAAGGAACTTAATGCTCTAAACCTACTTTTTTGAAGCAGTAGGATTTTGTCCTGAATTGTCAGTGAAACCTGGTATAGCACTGGTCTTAATAGCAGTAATTTCATTAGGAATTGTATTAATTAAGCATTAATTAGATATAAAAAGCATTGCACAGATGCAAGAATTCTAGTAACCGGCCTAGAAGTTCCTTAAGACTATATAAAGTCCATTAGTTACTTCAGTTTGCATGTTCTCTCATTGATTGTCATAACTTGACAGTCTGTAAGAACAAAAAATTATAACTGCGTTTTTAGTTTTATTAAAAAAACATGAATTGTTCTTCCCTCATGGGTGGAGAAATAGCTGTCATAATCTTGACATTTTTTTGTGCTTTGGTATTACTGTGGAAAAAACACTGCACATTCATTGCTCAATTTCTTTCCCCCTGTAGTACATTTGCATTAATATTTTATAATAATTTGCAGATGGTAGGGACCTATTTAATTGAAAATATACTTTGACACCTTCTTTATAATTCTAGTCATGTAATGATTGAATATACTTGAATTTTTAAAGGCAAAGTAGTGAGTCCTTGCACAGTTGAAAATCCAAATCTAATCTAGTACTTCACTGTATTATTTAAATCTCTGTATTTCTTAGTCTTTTAAATGTATTTTTACATTAGACTGTGTGGTTTCTACTGAAATAGTAATTTCAAATCACCAGAATTGGTTTGTCTCCCATCTAAATGTTACACAGAAGCAGATCCCACATTTTCAAATTGAAACACAAAGTCAACAAAGACTTTAACTTTTCAACTTAAATTTATCTCCTGTTTTTAATGGCAAAAGGTTTTGGTTTAAATATAGACTTAATTTGTGCAGTGTACATTTAAATGTTTGTTTTATACTGGCTTCATCACTTAAGTTATTGCCTTAGCATAGAAACTGTACCTTTGGTATAATAATGAAATTTTTTTATCCCATTAATGTGACTTCTGTTTTATTTGGCAATTGAAAATAAGGCAACCTTAGGTGTATAAAGAGGAAGGAGCTGACAACCAGTATTAATTGAAAAGTAATAAGCACTATTTCTGTTGCAGTTAAGAAGACAGAGGAACTTAATTTGCCCTACGGACGGCCCAGGGTTCTGCAGAAAAGACACAATTATTGCCTCCTTTACCATTACCGCTACGTGAGCGGGTACAGCAGGGACTACAGGATGTCTCTGTGGAGTGCATACACTGTGGGCAAAGATGTAAGCATAAGAAGAAATATTAGAAGCAACCTTGGAAAGTAAAAATCTTGAGTGTCAGTTATTCCTGAAGACTTCTTATATCTGCTCATGATATGAAAGCCACCATGGAGGTGGAGTCCATGGAGGTGTTCAGGAAAGGACTGGATTTGGCACTTAGTGCCATAGTCTAGTTGACAAGGTGATGATCAGCCAAAGGTTGGGCTCAATGATCTTAGGGGTCTTTTTCCAGCTGAAATGAGTCTGTGATGTTATCTCCCAGAGAACTAAGTTGAACCACATAAGATATAAAGTGGAATTTTGTGTGAGGTTTACTATGCTAATAAGGATTGGCTTTGACTCTTCCATTTCTCAGAGTGTGAAACAGTTTTTCCTCCAGATTGAGCAGATCCACCAGGAAGTGAGGACTCCATTGCCATTGGTATAGAAGCCCTAGGAGACTGCATAGGTCTGCTACAGCAGTCTGTCAGTATTGTCCTTAAAAACTAGCCTCAGTGTGGGTTTCATAGTCTTAAAGCAGTTTGTAATGTGGCAGGATGCTTTTGAAAAAGTAATCTCAGGACCATCTTGAGCTATTCATGCCCTCATATGATCCTTCTCTCCAAATATAATCCTGATTGGGAAAAAAAAAAAAAGGTCAGTGAAAATAAATCAGGTCTTTGTGGTCCTAAATCCTAAGCTTTAGATACACCTGTTCATGCAGAGCACTGATCTGATGAAGGAAAGTTTTTTCAAGTTGGCCTTTCCCATTCAGAAAAAATTTAGGAGCCAGATCATGCTTAAAAGGAATTAAGATAGTAGAGAATACTTTTAATCTGATTATCTGGGAATCATAGGTTTTAAATAATGACTGTTATAATTAAATTTACCTAAACTCTGGCAAGATTTGCTTGATCCTGAATATTTTGAGGTTAGTGACATGAAGCAACCAGTTACTGTAACAAGTGGCCCACACATCTATCTGTCAATTATGTGAGTCTGTCTATCAGTCAGTAAATCAGATTATCTTTAATGGGCACCTCTAGATTCGGTTTTAGAAGATGTTAGTTATAATTGGCTAAAATGTTTCAGTTCCATTCACTTTATTTCCAAGGTATATGAAGTAGATGGGAGGGCTTGTTTCCACTGACAGAAGAGAAACAATTCTTGCATCTTAGTTAAACCCTTCACAATCTTAAAGGAAGATGCAGCTAAATATTTAGAGTTCTGCAGTCCCTCATACTGAGAGAATTATTGTAAGTCAGCATTCACAATGATACTTTCTTCTTGTTCAATAGGACAAATGGGTTTCTTCTACAGGAGCTGCCTCCAGCTGTTTACACAAAGATGCTCGTATTTCACAGAATTATAACCAGACCTGTTTGTTTTACAACAATCATCCTCGCCTAACTTACGGATTTCTTGCTCCTCCAGGTAAGTACTTTGCCTTCATTGTATAGCATATCTGATTTACATGATCTGTAATGTAGCAGGTGTAGTTTTTTAGGTGTTCTCGATAACCAATCAGAATGCGAAGCAGTAGCTACTGAGTTGTTGCAGTTCACTTCAGCATATGAGAAAGGAAAACATTTTAGGTGCTTCAGGTATTTCAGCATCCAGTGGGTTGTCCAAGGTCACTTAGTACTTCCCAGAAGTTTTGAAACTTACCAGGTTTCTGAAGTGGCATCTCACAGAAGAAACTGGGAGGAACATGTAGACATTAAGTCCAGCAAACTGGTAAATTACAAATTCACTTTGTGTACCTAGATAAATTGTTTGTGAACTGATGCTGACCTGATATGGAGGTATTTTACATTGACTCTACTGCACAGAATACCAAGTAGAAGGTTATTTAAATATCCATGTCAAATGTAGTTTGCACAGTTTCAACAGAATCCTGTCTTTAAGCCTACATTCTACAGTCATGGAAAGTTTGCCTGATACTCATGACTTTTATTTCTTTCCCCACAATTCAGAAGCCTGTTCTGATATTTTTAAATCTCATGAAATTTGCCAACTGTATATCTGACAAGTGTAATTGCTGCTGCTGCTACTAAGATTATTTATTTTAGATGGAATCCAGCATGTAAGTCAGCACTTATACCCACATAGGTTTTGGAAAATAGAGTTAGGTCAGCTCCATCTTGATGTTATTACAATGATCACTAAAAGCATGAAAATGCAAGTTGAAAGTAACAAGTCCAAGTAATTAATTGCCCTTTTTGGTTTCAGATTTTATGACAGATGCAAAGAAACCTCACTATGATGCCTTGCTTACCAGCAACATTGTGCCAATGTATCCTGCATTTAAAGGTATTTTATTTGTATGCATATTTTATGTCCACAGTTGAATAGAAGAAAGACTGCTGGTTTTTACTTGCTTCCAAATCATGCAAATGGCCCCTGGTTCCTGAGAGAGAGGGAACATGAGATGTTTGTCTGAGAGAGAATAAGTATGTACCTGGTGAAAACGAGTAACAGCTGTGATACTTCTTCTGGAAAAAAAGAGATGTCCTGTTTTGTAATGGAATACTGTTCAATTCTTAATTGTAATTCAAAATATTTTATAGGTTAGATACTTTCCAGCTCATAGGTGTGAGTGTACAAGCTAGCCAGGCCAGCTTGACAGTGGGGCAAGACACAGGCAGGCATGGTCTTCTCTGGCCTTTCCTCCTCTAACCTCTCCATGGTTTGGTTTCCAAGGAAAGAAACCTAAGGTCCTAAGGGAGTAGCATCACTATACCTCAGTCAGGTTTGTGGTTAGGGTGACTGTGAGACCACAGTATTAGGACACACTGCAGTGAATGCTGCTGCCCAGCTGGATGCAACCTTTAACAACAGCAAATGCCTGTAGAATTTGTTATTTTCCTAGCTTGTCATGTCTGTCTATACTCCACTGAATACTCTGCAGAGTTGTGTTAGCAGCTTCTATTGTGAAGGTTGTTTCCTGATTCCATTACTGTGTTTCAGTTTTATGGAACTACTTCCATCAACACCTGCTACCTGAATATGCTGCAGCCAGGAATGGTGTCAATATAGTCAGTGGTCCTGTGTTTGATTATGACTCTGATGGGCTCTATGATACCCCAGAAAAGTTGAAAAGGTGAGAACCTTTCACACTGTAATCCTTTGTTTCTTTCCTCCATTACTGGTCTGTTAGTAATTACTATCCTCGATCAGAAAGACAAGCAAATGGCCCTAAGCAGAAAAGTAGGTTAAGAAAGAAGTAACAAGCACAAAGAGAAAAATGCACCTTCAAAATGTGCCATCCTAAACCTGAAGGTGGAGTATAAGAGAAGCTGTTGCAAGTGGAATGATGCCCACCAGCCTGAAAACTTAGGACACTGCCATTGCCTCTAGGAGAGGACAAGGCAAGGGCTTATCCCGGGTGGCATGATTGATCATTCCTGAGCTGGCAGTGTTCCAATACAAGTTGTGGGTTACACTAGTTAGCAAAACTGGTTCAAGCTAGCAGACAGATGGTTTTTGGGACTCAGGCTGAACTCTTCATCCCCTCTGGAGTTTTACATATTTTTATGATAATGATAATAAATCAGTTTATTGTTATACCTCATCAAACTTGTTACTTAAATCAGCCTTCAAGCCAAACCTGATTTGCAAAAATAGTAATCAGGAATTTTCCTTCCAGACTTAAGCTTTCTTTGGACAAAATAGACAAATTGCTAAAACCGAATATCGCTGAATGCTGTCATTTGATCTTTGTGCAAGTATGATTTGGTGGATGTAAATTTTTTGTATTTCAGATACCCTGGTAATTCAGAAGTTCCAGTTCCAACCCACTTCTTCATTGTGCTGACTAGCTGTAAAAATACTTCTGAAACTCCTCTGGAGTGTGAAGGGTCTCTAGATGCCTTGTCTTTCGTTGTACCTCACAGAGAAGACAACAGTGAAAGCTGTGCAGTAAGTAGTCTGTTTGGTTCCCATAAACATCTGAAGTCAGGCTGAAGCTTGTTTTTTTGGATATCAGTGATTAACTAGTTAAAGCCTGTAAAAGTGGTGCAGTCTACATGATCATCTTGAGAGAGAAGACAATATTTTTGCAAATGGAATTATGTCAGAGTCTGTGAATATGATCAAATGGGAAAATAGATCTGTTCAAAGAGCAAAACTTAGAGCTAGCAGAGTGGAATCAGAGTATGCAGAGACCATCAATGTGATACATACACAGACTTCTATCCATTCAAAAGCTGAGGATGAAGAGCTTCTAAGAGGAGTCACCCACAACAAAAGGTCAGTGCTAAGGCCAAATGCATTCCCAGGAGGAAAAGACACAGATGTTCCTGAAGAGCACTGGTTGCTTTTAGTTCAGGTACCTTGGAATTGTTGTGGGAATGCACATAGCTACGCTCCATACACACCAGAAAAAAAGGGAGGAAAGTGTATAGACCTATCCTGCAGCAATGAATTAGAGTCAGGCACAGCTCTCAGAAATATTTTTATCATACAGATGATTGGTAGATGCTGGACCTAACTTGCCATTCCCCATTATTACCAGTTGGTGCAGCTACAGGTTTTGTATACTTGAGGAGGTAACAGCAAGTATTAAATTCAGACAAGCTTCTAACTGTGTATAATCCTGCACATTCCGTTACTGGTTTTTGTTTTTATAAAACACCAAATGTCTTTTTTAGTAGATTAAATACATCTCAGGGGAAAAAAAAAAAGTTTTACAACCCGTTTTTTTTTCCTCCTCTGCCCCAATAGGATGGCAAGTCTGAGTCCATGTGGGTTGAAGAGAGAATGAAGTTTCATACGGCTCGGATCAGAGATATAGAATTACTTACTGGACTCAGCTTCTATCAAGACAGAAAACAGCCAATATCTGACATTTTACAGTTAAAAACATATTTACCAACTTTTGAGACAATCTGATTTTTCCTATGGAATGTTGTTATTGATTTCACAACTGATTTGTAAATAGACTTTTTTAATTAACGAAAACTTTTTTTTTTAAAAAAATAAGCTGGAACTTTTATTGAGAACTCTTGACCAAAATGCCAGTAGAGAGGAGAGTGGGTGCCATATTTGTATCTCAGGGACTCCTGATGGACTATACTTGTGACACAGGATGGCAGCTCCTGTCATTCCCACTTGGATGTGGTAGAACCATGTCCATTACTATGCTAACAACATTTGGTCATCATAGTCTGAGACACGAACACAAATGTTATCTTTGATATGCACTGGAGAGGGAGAATTTTATGAAGTATGGTTTATGATCAGTATTCCACTTTAAAAATGCAGATAATTAGCAAATACAGTTCTGGGAAAGAACTACATTTTTGGTGACCGTTGAAATCTAAACAACAGCACTCTTCTCATTCCAGTTTTCCTTGAAGTGTGAATTAAAAAAACAATGCAGTGCTATGGTGCAAGAAGCTATACTGAGGTTAGTAGGACTGGTAACTAAAACTTCCCCCACATGGAAGAGACGCCTGGCTACAGGAGATCCGTGGGCTGGGCAGCCTTGGTGTGTTGCTGCCCTCTGATGGCTCCAACACTGATGGAGAATTAGATGTACAGTTTGTATGTTGTTCATGCATCCTCTGAATGGGTGGGTATAGGATGCATCAAGTCACCTGTAAATGAGAAGAAATTATTTTAGGAATATGTCTGAGCTCCCAGGAGTAATTATCTTCAAACTAAACTTAGATTTGATTAAAAGACTTTGCTTTATTGAAGTAAAGATGTGTTTCTCTGTTTGGTACAAGTTTTTGTCAGCTGTGGTTTTGAAATCCCATTTTTGAATGCAGATGCTGTCAGAGATGCGAATTCTGAAGAAGCACGTAGTGACCTTTCTTGGAAGCTTTCAGGCTACACAAACAGCTGCTACAGGCACTCAGGAGTGGAGGAACTCCCTCCTTTTCCAGTACACATATTATCACCTTTGTAATTCTCCCACTCTCTAAAGCTGATGACCCAAAATTGGCTCTGTTATGTATAAAATTTGGCATAGTCAATTTCACATTTATGTTCTTCTCATTTAAAAAGGAGAAAATACATCACGCACAAGTATGTTAGAAGAATGAAGAGCCTGTAACTGAGCAGAGAGGCATTTGACCTTATAGCTTGGTTAGGGCATGTTGAAGGCTGGATCCAGAGCCTGCTGAAGTCAGAGGAAGCTTTTCCCATTAACTTCAGTTTGAGTGGGCTGAAATTCTGGGACCAATTTTTCTTTTAACCAAGTGTATTTTCTTGATCTTATGTTATGAGCATGATTTTTTTTTTTCTCAAGTAGTTTCACTGTGTGAAATCTAAATGTGTTGTAGCAACCTCACATTACGATAGGACTGTGACAGCATAATTCAGTGTAACTGCTTTGTAAAGTTGCCTGTGACAAATAAACCCATCAGAAGTACTATGTTGTTTGTGACCCTTTCTGTAGCAACTGTACCAACTGGTGCAGTTAGAGAGCACAATATTTTTGGGGGGGAGGGATAGGGATTGCTTCAGTCTTTGCTCTATGAACTGAAGATAATTTCTCCAACTGTAACATTAGTTACATTTATTGCTAGGAGAGGAAGGTAGGGAGAAAGATGGTCCAGGTGTTAATTTTTTATTTTTGTTATTTTTTACAACTAGTACTCTCTCCTGAATGCAAATAGATATGTTGACATCTTAAGGTGATGCCAGTTTCCATTAAGAGGCAGGGTCAGCCTAGCTCCGGGATAAAAATGGAACCAGAGAATCTTCAAGACTTCTGGTTTGATCTTTGGTTTTGGAATGGAAAGCAGTTGTGAAAGTTATTATGGTCATCAAGAGAGGGCAGGAGCTAAATGGGGTTTGGGATGTGGTTTTGCCAGAAATTGACAAGTCAAATTGACAATGAAGAGAGTTACTCTCATTTAATGTTAGCGTAAATATTTCTGCTGATTTAATTTCTTCTTTGATTTTTAAAGACATTTGTAATGGTGGTGTCAGAACATATGAATAAATGCTGATGCTAGTCCTGGTATCCAGTGGCTGCCAATACCCCAGGATGATAGATACTAGGGTGTCTTTTTGAAGCCTGATGGGCCCCAAGGAGCATCCTACAGCCACCATCAAACTCCATTCTGAAAAAACTCAACAGTTTTGTCCATCTGGAGGTAAAATGTTTTCTGTTTAAGCTGGTGTATGGTATCAGAGCTTGTCCTGGTCCATCCAGGACAGGGTTCATTTTTGCAGTAGCCAGGAGAGGCATGGCCAGGACCATGAGGTTATTCCATAGCACCTCACCCCACACAGAGGTAGAGGGAGGGAGGTTGGGTTCCTTCCTGCTGGCTGGTGGTGGGGAGCACTCATGTGTGAATCACTTGCCTGTCTTGTGCAGTCTGTTACTAATATTGTTGCTATTACTGTTTGTTTTCTTATCTCATTGCTGTTTCCAGTAAATTGTTCTTATCTCAACCTGCAATTTTTACCTTTTGTGCCTCTAATTCTCCTCTCCATCCTACCACAGGGATGAAGGAATGGGGGAGTGAACCAGTGGCATGCGGTTTGGAGTGTTTCAGTAGGAACACTAAATTGGGGATACCATTCCTAAGCCGTAACAGAGTTCCACTAAGCATTTTCAGTAGGTGAATCTGAAAGGTGACAGGTGACATGGGTGTCAGCACTACTGAATATAACTGCTTCTTTGCTGTGTAGTGTGGCCTTCTTTCAAGTGAAAAATGCAGAGGAAGAGCAGACTGCAGGTCATTGGTCTGGGTGTGTCTGGCAGTGTCACGTGTCACAAGACAAGTGGAGTTGTGCCTTCAGAGGTATTCGGGTGGTATAGACTTATTTCACTGGTTGCTACTGTCAGTAACTGAGGTAATTTGCTTGATTGATATGTTAGGGGTTTCTTGCTCTTATTTATCTCAGGATCTACCATGTTTAAAGAAAATGAAGAAATATCTGTCTGTATTTCAGACAGGCCTGTTCTGGCAAATCTCTTCTCAACACATCCAGAATACACTAAACCACTGTGTCCAGCCCAGTGCACAACAGCCGTCTGCTAAAAGCACCTGCCAGTGGGTGGCCTGGGCTCCTGCCTTTCCTTGGTCTGAGGAGATTCAAAGTACAAAATTATCCCTTTAAATACAAGGTTATAAACCATACTCAGCAAGCTGGGAGGAGCTACCCTTCTGCTGCATGGGCGGGCATCCACTTTTCCAGGAAAATGAGACAAGAAGACAAAAAGGAATATAAAAGGAAGCCTCAATCTGTGACTCTGTGATTAGGATACTCATCTAGGAGCAAAGATCTCATTTCTGACCTCCCTTCTTTCAAAATCTACTACAAAGCTCAGGCTTGTTGCTGAGGAGGTACCTGTGCCAGAATGAGTTGCCCAACCTACCACTCCAGAGTAGATGCTCAGGAATAAGAGCACTGTGAGGAACTTCTAGTGCTGCAGGGTCACAGGGCAGCTGCTGTAACTCTCTGTACCCACAGCAGCACCACTAATGAGTTCGGGAAACCAGTCCAGGGCTCATGGTGAGCTCTATATTCAGCGCTTTTACTGCTGGGCTGTGGTAAACTGTTTTTGCCCTTCTGAGGAGTTCAGGGCAGTCAGTATGAGTCCAACAACTTATTAAAACACAAGTTTCCAAATATTTGTGTTCGTTTGCTAGCAGCAGCAGCAACATCTCCTGCTTACCCTTGCATACCTTGTGGCAGTGTCTGGGAGGTGTTAGAGCACTACGCTGAGGTGGCTTGTGTACCATGAGCAGTACATCTACCACAGCTCAGGAACCTCTATATTACAGGAAACTAGTCCAGGTTTGGCATCCTGTGACTCAGACTCCCTGGAAAGGAGTTGAGTCCCTTGCTGAACCACTGTGAGTCACCACACCAGCCTCAAGCCTCGGGAAAGTCTGCTATGGAGACCACGGACAAACTTGGAATAATTATGGAAGCCTGGAAACAGATTTTAGAGGATACCATTGCAAATTATTGTATTCCTCCTCAGCCACAACATGTGTCAGATTTGTGTTGCCATTTACTGCATGTTTAGTTCTTTCTATTTTTAATTTACTGAAATAAAACAAAATACAGTGAAATGGAAGAATCTTGAGTCACCCCAAATCTCCGGACTGATTTCCTGATCAGAAGACAGCAGAACTGCCTTTTGGTCATGTCCATAAGGCACACAGAAATGGCTGACAGTCACAGAATCAGAATCATTCTGGTTGGAAAAGACCTCTAAGATATCGACCCCAGCTATTAACCCAGCACTGCCAAGTCCACCATGAAACCACGTCACTAAATGCCGCATCCACACATCTTCTAAGTGCCTCCAAGAATTGTAACCACTTCTCTGGGCAGCCTGTTCTGGTGCTTCACAAACCTTTTGGTGAGGAAATTTTTCTAATACCCAAACTAAAAATCCCCTGGTGAAACTTCGCACTATTTCCTCTCATCTTTCACTTGTTAGTGGGGGGGGAAAGATTGACCCCCACCTGGCTACAATCTTCTTTCAGGTAGTTGTAGAGAGTGATAAGATCACCCCTGAGCCTCGTTTTCTCCAGGTTAAACAACCCCAGCTCCCTTAGCCACTCCTCACAGGACTTGTGCTCCAGACAGTTTACCAGCTTCCTCACCCTTCTGTAAACTCACTCCTGCATCTTAATGTCCTTCATGTAGTGAGGGGCCCAGAATTGAACACAGGATTCAAGTTGTGGCCTCGTCAGTTCTGAGCACAGTGGCAATGATCCCGGGCCTGGTCCTGCTGACCACGCCATTGCTGATACAGGCCAGGATGCCATTGGCCTTCTTGGCTACCTGAGCACAGCTGTCTCATGTTCAGCTGCTGTTGACCAGCACCCCTTGGTCCTTTTCCGCCAGGCATCTTCCCAGACACCCTACCCTAAACCTGGAGGGTTACATGGGGTTGTTGTGACCCAGGTGCCAGACTCAGCACTTCACTTTATTTAGCCTCATGCAATTGGCCTTGGCCCATCAATCCAGACTGTTCATATCCCTCTGCAGAACCTTCCTGCCCTACAGCACATCGACATTCCCACCTAACTCGGTGTCACCTGTGAGCCGACTGAGGGTGTACTTGATCCCTTCAGGCAAGTTTTCAGTGAAGATGTTAAACAGGACTGATCCCAGTACTGAGTCTTGGGGAACACTATTCATGACCAGCCACCAGCTGGATGTAAGTCCATTCACCCTTCTCTGGACTCAGCCATCCACACACTTTTTTTTACCCAGAAAACTGTGCAACCACCCAAGCCATAAGCAGCCGATTTCTCCAGGAGAATGCCATGGGAAATGATGTCAGAGGCTTTACTAAAGTTCAGGTAGACAATGTCCACAACCTTTCATAAAAGGAGGTTGGTGAATCAGGATCTACCTTTCATAAGCCCATGCTGGCTGGGGTGATCCCTTGGCTGTCCTGTACATGCCGTATGATTGCACTCAAGATGATCAGCCGCATGACCTTCCCTGGCACCAAGGTCAGGCTGACAGGCATGTAGTTCCCCGGATCTCCTTCCAGCCTTTCTTATAGATGTGTGTTAACTTCTCATCTAGTTGGTATGAGTCTGCATTTGTGACACTCTGACAAAGCCACACTTTTAGCACCAGCCTTGGTCTGAAACTTGACAGAGAATTTCTTTAGGTCTTTTCAAATGTCTCTTCTGGAGGCCTTACCTTTGCCATCCTGCATCTGTTCCAGAGCTTTGAATTTCTCTGTGGCAGAAAGTATGCTGCTTGAGGGCGATAATTAATTTTTAAATCTTGTGTCTTGGCTTCTAAGTCTTCTGCTGGCTGCAGAAGATGGCACCGTCCACTACAAAAATTAATTATGCTCTTTGTTACAGCCCTGTAACTAGGTCTAAAGCTGTATTTAGTCCCTTTACATGGAGAAGGAAATGATGTGCACTTGATTCTGGTGTTCAAAATAAATTGTCTGTAGACGCATAGATACATTATACTTTGAACGGATAGTGAACACAGCTGCATTTGCTGGTGCTATCTGGCCCTCTTCTGGCCTGATCTGGAATAACGGGGAAATTACCTGTTTTGCTCAGTGTGCATTTTCTAAGGAAACATGGCCCCAGGATGGCAGAAATCCAGGCAAACCACCTGAAAATAATGGGCTCTCCCAGGCTTCTTATGAGGTACTTTCCATTTCTGTAATTACCTAACACACCTAGCAGAATTTTTAGAGATGAGAGCATGGGGAAGCCTGAATTACTGAGGTGCAAAGAATCAAAATTCTGCAGAAGAAGGTTATGCTATTATTTCCTATCACCAAGGAAGTTTTTGTTTTCATACAAATTACTATATAGGCTGTTCATGAAACATGCCAGTGGAACTTTCTTGTACAAGGGAGCTATAATCACTTAAAATGCACGTTGCCAACTCCCACTGCTGGCTTCAACAGAGTAGAAATGCAGTGTGATTCTGTATCAATCATTTAATTAGTTAATCCCAATTATTCTTATGATGTCTTGCAGAAATGGATGTCATCTTAGAGATTACACGGTATGAACCAGGTTGTGCATAGCTTTGTCTCAAAAAAAAACCAAACCCAAGAAGAGTAAAGCATGACCCCTGACTCCCTGCCCCCATATGCTGCAAGCTCAGAACATGTTGACATATGTTCAGATTCAGCACCAGATTTCATGTAGCTCCTTGACATGTAGCTTCCTTAAATACAGAAAGGGCAGAGATTCCCACAACACCCACAATTAATCCTTCACAATGATAATTTGCCAAAGAATCATCCACACCAAAATGAAGCTTCTGAAAGAGAAATATTTTTGTTATGAAAAACATGATGGTGAACCTGAAGTATTACAAGAAAAAGGCCTACATGAAAGAAAAAGCCATGTGGAATTTAGGATCAGAGTCCACAAAAATTACAGAGCTGTAGTTATTTCTGCAAGAGTGCAAATGCTGCATTACTAAAAGGGCATCAAAAAAGGGCGGTGCTTTGGGTGTTGGACGGAATAGGTCTATCAGTTGAGATCAAGCACACAGCTTCCTAAAAGAGAAAAAGCAACAACCAAAAGACTGTTTTGGCCCAAAGGACTTGGCTAAACCTGTGACAAAGAAATAATTTCCACTGCTAATAAGAGAAATTTTGAGGACTTGGTCAATGGCAAACACTTTCCTAAGGCCTCATCTTTAAAAACAAAACTTGTATTGATTTTAGCCCTCTCCTTGGAAGTTTTTTTTTTTTTTTTGGAAACATAATATATAGCATATTCTGATGGTATAAGAGGTGACACTTCATGTAGATAATGATTTTGTTGGAGTGTGTGTATGATAAGAATTTCAAAGCCACCCTGAAAACAGCTACTCACAATGCAAAATGGCTGACTCACAATGCAAAATACATATATGGGGAATATAGTGCTCAAAAGAGAAGTTAACCTGAATATCTTCTTAGACCTGTTTGGCTGAGCCACTACCTTTTATATAAAATAAGAGGCAGAAGGATTTCTGTGTAAAGCAAACTGTGTAAGCAAATGTTTGCTCAACCTGGATTCTCAAACCAGGAATGTGAGACCAGTATTTACGCAAAGGTTATGGGATGTGTCTCTTGGTAGGGATTTAGAAGCTGAAGAAATGGATCAGTTAGGACCAGGCTGATGGTGAGCACAAAGCTGAGCTATCCACAAGACTACCTCCTTTCCAAGAAGGGGGTGGCACTAGAAGATGGAAGATGTTCTTTCTGACATCTGCCTGAGTGGTACTGATATCTCAAGGCCTCTGGGTCCTGTGCCAGGCCTGAGATTCACTGAACATTTCCAGCCAGGTTAGTTAAACAAAGAATTGACAAAGGTCTGAAGAAGACCCCATGTTAAAAGTTGTTCACCTGGGGAAGGTGATCTGACGAAATGTGTCTCTAAAAAGCCTTGGGTCTTTGCTCTTGCAGATGAGATGCAGAGTGCTGTTAAGGAGCAGAGTAAGGAAAGCAAATCTCGGGTGAATCTCTGGTTCTGAGTGACTAAGAATGGCCAGTCCATCATCGCTACTATTGAATAAAGTTGTTATTCAAATGAGTAGTAGAAAACTTATGAAGGAAGTACAAACACACAGCATTTCTTACCACTTTTTTTGAGTCTCAGTAGTGTAGCAGTCCACGTACTAGACCCTGCTCCACAATTTCGTTGGGCAGTCGACAGCTGCAGCAGACACAATCCAGAGAACCAGGCACAGCAGCCCTCTGGCCCATTTGTATGTCCAAATCCATTTCACATTAATGGGTCTCAAGTAGAGAGCTTGATCAGAGTTTTTTTACAGTAGGTTTGGGTTAGAGCCAGAGAGCATCAGAGCCAAAGACCTATTTAGGAACCAAACCTACACAGAATGGATGTAACTCATTGTCTATGCATGTTGAAGAAGTCAGGAGGGAATTTGTTCCTTTCAACAGTTTAACTCGAAAGCTTATTGCAACATAATTAATCAACTGTAAAAAAAGGAGGTGTAATTACATAAGATAATTTTATGGATTTCTGACAGATCCCCAAAGCCTACATGTGAATCTGTATCTGCCTAAGGAGGAGAAGCGAGTTCTGCTCGTTGTAAAACTTGAACCTTGGAGTGTTGATTAGTTTTTAAGAAACATGCAAGATAAAAAGTAAGACAATTAAAATATACTCTCCTTTAATATTGTCTTTAATAAATAAACCCCTCTTTCAGAGTATTTTTCCAGTTACCTTCTGGTGAAAACTATTGTGATGTATTGTGACTATTATGGTGATTTGTTCCTCCAGGGTGGGTGCCAAGCACTTTGGGGGTTTAATTTTCTGTATCTTTAATATCGATAGCAATGATGCAATGATATCGAAGTAAAGCATGGTGATCAGGGAGAACTGTGTAGCTGTTACTTTAATACACTTCGAGAAAATAAGAAAGATTTCCTATATTCCAAATAGGTCTATGCTTAGTTCACATCATGCCTCGTAACAAAACAGCATGAATTGTTTCAAGTGAGTAAGCAAACGCCTTCCGCCAAAAAGAGCACAATGAGCTTGTTTGGCTTCATAGGGACGGAGGCAAAAGGCGGCTGCAGAGCAGCCACACGGTGTCAGTGTGACGCAGGGGAAGAGCCCCGCCTCCTTCCTGTGGTCCGTGGAGCCCGACAGGGTCTTTGTAGTAATTTGGTGTTTCAGGAGTTGGTAGTCTGATACGGGTTCAAGTGGGGTATTAAGTGCTAGCTAGGATAAATACGAGAATTTACTAGTGTACTTCCTACACTATCTATAACCAGCATAATCTACCAGAAATTATATGCTCCAAAATTGCCTCATCAATGAAGCCACTTTTATTTGAATGAACTCATAAAATAAAATTACAGACCAACTTTTGCCTCCTCCTTGTTTTGGAAAAGCAGACAGACAAAATACAGGTGGCCAGTGCTGCTTTATTTTCTGTCTAAAGGACAGGATGTTTTTGTGCAATCCTACTAGCCCACAACTTGTCCTGGTGTGGATGTACAGAGCAAAAAATTATTCAAAGATTGGTTTAATGAAGTCTAATAAATAATCTTAGAGAGATTTTAGGCTTAACTGTAAACTATTTGGAAGAAGAACCTGTTGCCTCTCGCAACCAGCAGTCACCATACAGCACAAAGAGATTTTATCATCCAGTTGCTTGTTTGTCTCTGATTTGTGTTGAGAGGGCCATTGTATATGTCTGTCTGTGGTTGTTAGCAAATACACGTTGTTTCTAAATTGTTTTATGATAAGGTCTGTGGAGAATGCCATGCAGAAGCCAAATAAAACATTACATAAATAGTCTCTAATTTGCTTTTCAATTGTATGAAATTAAAGCACTCTTAAGGACAGAAGTCTTGCTTTATTTCTGCATGTAGAAAGTCCACTATTTCTTCATACAAAAACCAAGTTTTTACCCAGATAGTCCTTGCACTCTTAAGGCTGGCTGTACTTCCAAGATTTGCCATACTCATTATATTCTTGCAGCAGTCAAAAAAGCCAGAACTAAAAATCCCCATTGCATACAGTTATCCAAAGGGTAACATGAGCATACTCACATTTGTAGAATGTCTAAGGTGACACATTTAGATTATAACTACATCTTCATGAGAATAGCTACATAATAAAGCTACAGTGGGGATGTCTGCGTGCGCAAGTGCTTGCGTGTATGTGTGAGCTCAGACCTCACAGAACATCCTTACTCAAGATGTATTCCGTGCTGACTAGTTCTAAGTCAGGCATCCTCTCATGAAGTGGGATAACATTACCAATTCTTCTCTAGCAGCATTTCCTGGTGTCAGTAATCAAATGACTTTAAATAAAATGGCACTTCTAGAGTGCTCTTTAGAAATCCTGTGGATCATAAGGATAAGCGGCAATGCTGTACCTTTAACACAGAAAGAAAAGCCAAAGGTTGCTTTTACTTGATATTCCGATTCCAGGTGACTTCTCACAGGTATTAGCCATACTGGGATCCATTCAAAATCACTGGCTGGGGCATATTCTTATCTGTGCAGTTCTTTCCAAAGTGACTACTTATTGGCTATGGAGCTGTGGCTGGAAGGATCAAGGGAAGGAAAGAAATATTTCATTTCTATGCCATCATATGAAGATCGTTTGAGTCACGGGTGAAGAAAAAACCTGAGCAGATTCCCCCAGATGGGCAGCTACAGATAAAAGGTTGATGGGGAAACCCACTGAGAGACATTCCTGGCAGTTCCCAAGATAAGACGAGCTGGCTTTCTTCACTAACACATTAGATTTCAGAAGCTTGAGCAACTTACTGACCTTGGACTTTTTAACCTCACAACAAGCCTAGAATTAAAACAGTATATATAAATGGAAAAGGTCAAATATGACTTCTTACTTATTTCCATTGCTCTGCATGCTTGTTCTCTTGCATGTGTGGTGTTTGTGAGAATTAAGTCAAAACAAATGCTTTTTTCTACTGAGGTCAGTGAACTTTAACACTGACCTTCCTTAGGTTGGAAGAATTTGAAACGTTGTGAGAACAGATATTGTCTCAGCAAGACAGTGTACTTTTATTCTCTGGCTTCACAGGATGTAATGGTCCTCAACTATTCTCATGCTTTTCATCAAATACACATTTCTCTCTTGCTCTTGATTCATGGATAAGAAGGTGCAAACTTTGCACAGTAATATCTTTCTGTTTTGCTCTTGTTGTCTGTGAAGCTGAACCCCAGAGGTACAGTTACCTCTTTAGCTCATCTGTTTTCTCTCATTTTACATTCCTCTCCACTTGCCAGCCTCTCCACCTGAGAATGAAGCTGTGTGACAGCACAGTATTACAGATGTCAGCTGGGCCATACCTGTTCTTGGGTCAGTGAATGGCTCAGTGCATGTGATGTAACCAAAGCCTGAGAGTTAGGGCAGAGCAAGTTCCTTCAGAGCACAATATGCTAAATTAGAAAGCTCATGATGAGATGAACCTCATCAAAACACATTAAATGTCTTCTTCTTTGGTCAAGAGTAAAGTTTTGGGGTTTTTTAATTGCACGATTTAAAAATATGTAATTAAGAAAGCATACTTAACACCATATCACAGTGTATTAAGATTATATCCAATACCTTCCCAGGTGTTACATTGTCTAAAGTTTGACTAATAGTTCAGATCAATTTTGAATCCTTGTCCTTCACTTTCATTTACCAGATACACTGGCTTATCACTTCTCTAGTAGGTTGTACTAGGTTTTAATTTTAGCTGTTTACAAAATACTATCTTGTGCAGTTTGTGCTCCTGAAAGAGCTTATTGCCCAGCAAATGCCACAGGACCAGCCTGTGTCCCCCCAGGAGCCCTCCAAGGCACACAGCTCCATGCAGTTCCCCTAAAATTGTACAGACTTAGGGTTTTGTATCACAGGTGGTCTAAACCAGTCTGACTGCAGTTATGTCAGTTAGCTAGGCTGACCTGAGTCCTGAAAACTGGCTGAAAAGCTGGTTCTTAGCATTCAGCTCAGGAGCAGGAACACATATTTCCTAGCTACTGAAAGCTGTTAAATACCTGCTTTTAATAGGTCTAATTTAAACCAACAAACATTTATTTGGATTGCGCATTTCTTTCAGTGGCTCAATTAATGGGGCTGACTAATGAATGGAGACACCACTGGATTGTGTTAGCACTGCAGTACTATGTTAGCAACCTTTTGGTCCTGCTCAGGAGGCTGTAAAATGCTTTGTTCCTCACAACATAAACACCATTATACTACTATCAAGGCTGAATTTACTTACCACTAAGCAAACGCAAATAGTCCCGCAATTGGCACTGCCCCAATAACAGACAGGAGCTGAGGAATGCTGCCACAATATGCAGCCAGATGTTTCAGGGTGGGACATTTCAGAATGGGCCCAAATTCACTACTCTGGGGATGTGGGCTTGGACTAGCACAGAGAAGAGCTGAAAAAGCCAGGGCTGGCACTAATAACTGCAAGCAGTTGTTCTCTGATGCAGCAGCAACTCTGAATCGTGCAGTGGAGATGGGACCTTAGTCATGCTTCTAAACTCTGTTCAAACAGTAAATGTGTTGAAGGCTTTAGTACAGTTTGGGAACAGGTTCCTTGAAGAAATTCCTGGTATTTCCTGGTTCCAGGCAGGCTGAAAAACACTGTGAGAATGTAATGGCTTTTGGTATGTCCATTTATGGACATGAATCAAAGGAACTGCAGGGAGGAAAAAAAGTGGAAAATGAGAGGAAAAATAAGTTAACTGAACTACTTCCTCTCTCAGATTCTTCTTGGGTTTTGGGCAAAGCCTTACACTGGTATTTCATCCCAAATTCTCCTTGCTAACTACTTCCATATGTAAGGCATAGTATAACATCAGTTAAAGCCACATTTAAGCACTGTTTTTAAAGAACTTAGGTTTTTGGTGGTAGGATACAAAGTCAGAATGGTAGAATTATTATATGTTCAGGTAAGAATATTACTGTTCCTTCTTACATTCAATGACCTTTTCAGTGTAATGAAATGAGGGCTTTCTTCAAGTGAGAGGTCTGAAAAAGCTATGCTACATGAAAAAAATACAACCGATCTAGTAAAGAGTATGCTATTTCCAGTGGTGTCCAAATGTCAGTTTTCTCAGCTGAGTCCCTGTCTTTGTGAGACAAACAACTGGATACTGTTCAAAGACTTATTTGTTCCTGTGTGGCTGCGGATCATTAAAAGTGGCTCATTTTTGAAGACTTTTTAAACTAGTGTCTTTTGGATGTGTCTTAGCTCTGAGGAATCTGACAAATTTCCATCTGGAGAGTAGAGCCTATTTCATATGAAAGGGCTATAATCCGTGTCTGTTGTTCACATCTGTATTGTGTTAGAAAGCTAAGCTGCAAATCCATGCAAAAGTGTTATGGTACAAAAATCTGAAATACGATGGCTTAGAACTGTTTCAAAGTATTTGATACTCTGGTCTCCAGCCACCTTGAATTCCTGTTTAATATTTAATTGAGTATCTTTTATTAAATCAGTATTGACTTTACAGTGATTCTTTACCAACTGTATTATTAATATGGCTGGAGATCCATTTTAAGGAGCTAGTAATCAGAATTAATAGACTTTCATATATGAATAAAATATTTTTAAAGTAGCAAACCTGAACAATAGGATTTTTTGAGGATGCAAACAACTAAAAGCAAACTTCCAAAGCAAGGTATTTTGAAAGGAATGTGAACCACTGTTCTCGCCCATGTAAGTGACTTTGGACTTTTGAACTCAAGTTTTTATTCTTCCATCTATGCATCTTAGGCACAAAGAATGAAATCAGGAAACTTCTTTACGGCTGAAAGGCCCACTTTGTAGCCATCATTTAAAATGCCATAAATTCCACACAAGGGCTCCGTTTTCCTGGGATACCTTTGAAAGAAAGTCTTACAAAGAGTATGATGCCCACCTACACCTCTAGGAGAGCTTACAACAAAATATTTAAATTTCTTTACCTTCAGAGATAAAACCTTCAGAGGTCTGACACCTGTGAAATGGTGTAAAACGCGTGCTTCTGTCAGAAGACTACACATATTCCTGGAAAAAGGAGTGCAATTCATTATCATGCATGCTTGGGATTTATGGTCCCTGATATGCTCAGGGGAGAGCAATAATTTGCTTAAAAGATTTTCATATGTAGCATGCTCCCTTATTTTAAATCCCAGTGGCAACAGCAAAACACCATTAAAATAGCCTGACAGGCCTCTTCTGTACCCTGCTGGCCTGTGAAACAGTGCAACAATGTGTCAGATGGCAGGCAACGCTGTTTCACCATCGTATAATCAGGGAGAGGATAGGTAGTGGTCCTGGGCTGCTTTGGGGGAGCCCTTTCATGAGCGTCTTTCAGACAGCCCTTTCTCACCTAGAGCCCTGCTGCTGCTCTCTGACCCTCTAGTGTTTTTTTCCAGGCACGGCTCGAGGACAGTACCAGGGGAGGCCACAGCATTTTGTGGCTTAGGTGCTGGTGATGCAGCCCACATTGCAGAGAGCTGGGAGCAGAACTTGAGTGAATCTCATGGGCCCATGGTCATGAGGCTCATGGGAATGATGTTACTAGGAAACGTCATTCATTATAATATCTGATACCAATCTGTAAAAGACTGCAGGGCAGAGTTGTTCCTCAACAGGCTTAAGCAGTGCTGTAAACACCCCACCTCTTAGAGGAATTAATCCCAACCTGTCAGGTGCATTGTGCTTCTTTCTGTTCTGCTGATCCTGAGAGCTTCTATAGTGATGGTTATGAAGTCCACTTACATCCTGTCCTTGCTGGAACTAGAAATGACAGTTTTCTTGTTATTTGGGGGTGGAGCCACAGTCACGGCCGGGCAACCAGTCCTTGCTCTTTTACGAGGGTTTGACGTGTTTCCAGGGTGAACTGAATGGCTGCATCACATTCATAACCTGAAAAAAAAAATAGAGAAAAAACACTGGAGAGTCTCAGGGAGCATAAGAGCCAGAGGCTACCCAAAGGTATTTAGTATGGGACATAGAAAGCCACTCCCTCATGCCAGGAGAATTCCTTGTGTTTTCAGAGGAAGGGAAAATGCTTCTACGGCCTTGAGCAAAGCCTGGTGAAGCCATTGGCAAGGCTCCCATTGACTTCCCATTAGTTTAGGGCTCTGTTGTTCATCATTAGTCAAAGCTGGTGTTACACTGATTTGCTGCTAATGCTAGCTGAAATCAACAGGATTGGAAGGTGCTCAGGAAGGATGGAATTTAAGCTAACACTCGTTCAGCACCAGGAAATTCCAGATTGAACTTGTTTGCCTGAAAAGGATTCTTGTTGGAGAGCATGTTTTTTTCTGAAAACAAGAACTAATACTTCTAGTGCAAAGGTTAATTTTGAATTCAAAGAATCTCCTTGTCTTAACAAAGGGACAAAAAACCTCTGCTATTAATGTAGGACCCAGCACGGGAGTGAAGCTTTTCTTTTAGCTTCAGGGGGATGAGGCAAGTGACTCACAACTGTCCTTACACTAGTTTTTGCTTATCTAAGAAGAATGTTTGGACCATCATCAAAATGTGTAGCTCTTACAATACTTCTCATCTGTGGGCCTGCTAGAGTATGAACCTATGGACACTTTACACAGAACTGCCACGTGAAATTATTTAGCCTGGTCAGCAAGTAGGAAGATAATCCTGGTAATTGCCACCAGAGTTCAGTGCTCCACCATACCACACTTAGGTGTTAATTCAAGTAAAGCTACATCTAAATTAGCCCTACTCTGCATGAAGATTAAATCAGAAGCTTATTAGAGGCCTCTTCCAACCTGTAGGATTCTGTGATTTTTATAATACAACCCATTAGCTCTTCCCTGAGAATTGTACCAAATTTTGGACTTCTGGATTTGACTCTAGAGTCAAGAACCACTTCAATGCTTTTAGTAACTGAAAATATTTTCCTTGCCTCAGTTGAAAGAAAATCTTGACCAGTGGAACACCTCAATGAAATTAAGCATGTTGTGTGGCGTATTACAGTAGCAGTTGAATACCATGGTGACCAGCCAGCTCCCTTCAAACCACATGTGATGCATGAGAGACCTGCTGCACTTTCTAATGCCATACTGGGCTTGGCAAAGCAAGCCTGGCCCTTCCCTTCATTCTAAACTTAGAAGAGTAACAAACTACAGTTGGTTCACTAGTAACAGAATAAGTAAATCATTAGCTTATTCCTAAGTGTATGTGCTTCTAGACAAAGAACTCACCACACATTACTTGATTTTCACCTAGTGCAAAGCCAAGCCCTTTTAGAAATACGTTAAGAAATAGTGGAGACTAAAGGTAAATGAAATACCAAGCCGTTTATATAAAAAATATAAATACTTTATTTTCAACTAAAAAGGTGCAAACATGTAACTTTTGGTCACACTTCTCAACAAATAAACTGTCCAAAAAGAGCCATAGTCAAAGAAAGAAACAAATGCTCAAGTGGAAAGACTGATGAGCTACAGAACAGTCATTTTTCTTAAAGCCACTTGTCTTATAGTAAGTAAGCATATTTAGCCAGACGAATGCTTTGTAACGTTACAGGCACCCCAACTTCATCTTGACCTCAACACACCATTTGGCCTTATGTGAACAATTTCCACTAGAGTATCTATTTCATGCTTTGAATGCATTGTCAAACAAGCTTTAAATCTTACCTATCTTGTTCCAAAAAAGAAGGCTATCATTGAACTTTCAAAGCATTAAACAAAAGCACAAAACTTTAAATTAATTTAGATAACTGTACAAATATATATACACACATTATTTACAATATTCATAAAAAGTAGCTTGTTGCAGGTAAATTAACTGCCACAAGCTGTCCAGTCTAATTGACATGATTCTGACTCTTGTTGGCCAAGCCATCCAAATCAGAATGTCAGAGCTGAAACATTACTGTCCTGACTAACAGAACACCTTCTACTTAGCACTTTGCTGGGTGTTTGCATTCCAGCTGTTGCTGTCTCTAAGCCAGCGCCAGCAAACATGCTAATGGTCTCTTCTCAATTGCACTACTAGATGAAGCACGCTGTACCACATTAAGGGAACATTTGCTTGAATCTGCTTTTCCTGTCTGTTTCCCTTAACCCCATCACACCGCCTCAGGAACAACATGCTCTGAAGCTGTGTCTTGCTGTGGTCCCACTGTCCATTCTACGTTCTTCTTCAAACCACCATTTGGGGTCAGTAGAAAAATTGTCTTAAGTCACATGGAGCAGTTTGTTGAAATTAAAAAAAAAAAATTGATTTAAATACCTTGTGCTATTGAATCATGTTTACAAAATGAGATGCAAATCAGTTCAAGTTGAGAATCTACTTAGCGTCTCCTTCTGGCTTTATGCCATGTCTCCATACATCTTTCTGTAGTACAGAGACTCAAAGATGTCATTGTCTCCAGGGCAGTTGTAGTGGCACGCGCAGGTCTTGATGAACATCATTTTTCTTTTCATGATCTCCCCATCAGGGCACTTGAACTCCACGGGGAGAGTGGCTGTTCTGTGGGGTGTGCAGCAGCGCCCGTCAGTGCAGACACCACAGAACTTAGCTCTGTAGGTCTTCACGCTGGTGCAGCCAGACAGCTCAAACTTGATGGGCTTGGAGATTTTGGGGGTGCGAATGCACTTTTTGCCTTTCTGTTAGGATGAAAGTGAATACAACATGTTTAGAAGGTAGGCTTTCACACAGCACACTAAGCTTGCAGGTTAAGGGTGAGCAGACATGATAATCCTTACTGTATTATCACTAGGCAAGATTGTCTTGTACAGTGCCATAATACAGCATGAGAGAAAACTAAGGACATTTAATTGTAAATAGTGATCACCACTAGGGTAAAACTCAAATCTCAAAGCAAAGCACTTGAAACTGACTACCTGTCAGCACTGCACTTTTGGTCCCTGTCCTTTTGCTAGTGGATGGAAGCATGCTAGTACAGCATACATAAAGATAATCGTATTTACCTTGATGTTCTCCTCCAGGTCTGCTTCACAAGGTCTGACCATGCAGAGTCTACTCTGTTTCTCCAGTCTGCAGAAGGCATTATCATTGGTGACCCTTGTAGAGATACCCATGCCACAGGTCTTGGAGCAAGCACTCCATTCCGTGGTCTGCACCAGGCAGTTGGCACGCATCATTGTTGGGTCTGGACCATAAGTGTCTTCCAGTCTGTAAGCTGCAGGAGACAGAAAACCAAAGTGAGACCACTGCGTGACCTCAGCCCTCTAAATGCTCCTTCTTTTTCCTGAGAATTTCAGGCAGCTACACTAAATTTGTGGGGTGATTCCACTAACTGCAGCCCTACAGAGTCTGCCCTGTGTCCACCCAGCCCACTGCCTTCAGCCTCCAAGCAGAGTGCCCCTTTCCCCTGGCTGCCATCTGCACAGAGCCACTCACCGGCGAGTGCAGGTCCCACGGCAGTCTGCTCTTTGGCCTCATCGCAGACCCACTCCTCGCAGCACTTTCCAGGGAGCTTCACCCGGCGCGGGTAGGGGCAGTCGGGGCTGGGCAGGCGGACGTCCATGCTGCAGAGAGGCACGCAACCCACCGCGCCGTCCAGGCAGGTGCACTGGTACTTGCAGCTGCTCTGGAAGGACTCTCCGCTCCGGTACACCATGCCGCTGAACACGCACGGGGCGCCGTCCCGAGCTGCGAGGGGTAGGAGGCAGAGCGTGAGTCGGGCGGGCGGGAGTCTCGGAGGTTCCCACTACCCCCACTCCCTGCCCCGCGGGACCCTGTCCTTGTCCCC
>NW_008239110.1:17545597-17557453 GCF_000691975.1 Corvus brachyrhynchos
GGGAATCCGCTATTTCCCTTCCCCTGTGCTCCCCGCTCGCCCCCGGTCCCTCCCTCGGGCACAGGGGACGCGGAGCGGGTGGATCGGGGGGGGCGCGGGGTACTCGGTGTCCGGCGGCGAACGGTCCCGGCGCTTTGGTACCACCGAAGAAAGGTATAATTACACTACCGGGTATAAATTGACTCTGTGTACCACTGAATCATACTGAATATTTGTAATGTGTTCCTTCCCTAATAGATGCTCTCTATGAATAGAGAGAGTGCCTATTTACTCTGAAATACTTGGCACAGCGAGTGGAGTGTGAAGCATGGAAGAAGTGGCTATTATTTTCCCACCGCCTGTGTGTGCAGCTGTCATTTCTGAGCAACACGTTCCTCGCACATCCCTGCTTCCCAACCTTGCTGATGGTCCGCCCCAGGATTACAACAAGAAGAGAATGGCATGCCGCTGCACTCAGCCAAAACCTTAACACTGTGGTTTGTATTTGACTGAACCCAAGACCTAAGCATTGTGGCTTGGATTAAGTCATTGCAGATAACTGCTATGATGCTTGTTGTTTTTTTTTTTAGCCAGGAGGATGGCTCTTCCCCTGCCTGCTGTGTATTATTTGAATATTCAGTGATGTCATGTTGTTTGACCTCCGCTTAACGCAAGGAATGCCAATGTTTTGGCTTTTGACCTGTGGAAGTATGTTAGTGTTTAGTAAGAGAGACCAGCTTAATGCATCACATTAAGCAATCTGAAATCTGGTAGTTACCTTAAGAGATCTCATCTTTTGTATGTAGGCTTTCCCCCACTACCATTCCCCCTTGCCCCCCACTTCTTCCCATCCCTCCATATCTAGGCATGCTTCCATGCTATGATGCAGCAATATGTATGCACAGGATTCATGAGGGGAAAAGAAGGTCTTCCATGTAATGCCCCAGTAGAACTACTGTACTGTAAAACTGTTACTTATATTCTGCCAGCATTGTACTGTGTCTGGAAAAGTCATTTGGATGTAATTTCTTCTACTTGAAATTCTCCATTAAAAGAAATGAGATTGGCTCTGAAAGAAAAAATAAATCCCAGAGGAATAGTTATGGTGAATAATGTATGTTCCCAAAATCATGAGGTCTCCTAAAATCTGTATTTACTTGAAGGACTCCAGTGGCCTCAGTGCTGGGTAAATAGTATGTGTACCAAACTATGTATGACATGCATACCAAAATGCAAATGTAACCAGGTAAACAGAATGCCTTTTTTAAATGCCTAAATATGGTAGGAGAACATCAGAGAGAGAGAGAGGCTCTAGACATGTTTTATAACTTTCCATGTAAGAGGTTTTTTCAGAGATACAATTTTATTAAACAAAACCTAAGAATCTTACTGACAGAAAAAGTATGTTTAAAAGTAACAAATTACCAGAAAGCCAGGAAATCCAAAATTAAAGGATAAATCTGTCCTAAGTCCTCCCACTGCAGGCCAAGTACAGCAAGCCCCATACACTTGCTGCCCTGAGAAAAACTACTTGAATAGGTGTTTGAATTCAGAACTAATTCTGGTCTTGCACCACTGTGGATCAGGCATTAGCCCACTAAATTAGAAGTTGTGCCAGCACACGCAGGGGGGTAAGAATCAGAGTCCATGGGAGTGCCTTTTGGTCATCTTGGTTTCTGTGTTGTTAGATGTGTCACAATGGGTACCTCATTTATGTGTGTGTATTTACTCACGGGGGCGAAGGGAACCTGGAAGCAAAGGCAGTTCTTTCAGACTCCAGTCAGTCTTCAGCTTATCCTTTCTGATGACAATCCCAGAATCCTCAAGGTTGGAAGAGACCTTCAAGATCATTTAGTCCAACTGGCAATGTGACACCACCATAATCACCCCTAAACTATATCCCCGGATACCACATCCAGGTGTCTCTTGAGAAGGCCACAGGCTGGAGAAGTACATCTTGGCATTGATGCATAAAATGATTAAAATGCACTAATTTTGACTTCCATGCAGGTATTTATATAGCACATGCTTTTAAGATAGTATATTTTTTCTGCTGAAACTAGGAATTCACTATACCGGCCTTGCAGACTTGTTTACACAGCTATATATGGTATGTGTGTGTCTACATCAGCTTCAGTTGGTGAAGTCTTGTAAAATGTACAGGTGTGGATTACTACATTCCTCTCTTGTGTTTTTCCTTCTTTTTTTTTTCCTGCTTCCCCCCAAAAAGTCACTTGATCAGGTATCAGACATAGTGAAAACCTGGCAAGACTACAGGAAAGTGGCTAGACTTGGAGTGTTTGTGTACTTAAAGAAAGAATCTTGCACATTTTCAACTTTCAGTCACAGATTTTTTTTATAAGAGCAATTGGAGGTCTGAGCCAGGCCTCAAAGCGGAAATCAAAAGCTCCCAGAGAAACATACCCGAGGAATGTGAATCTGATCCAACAACCATACGCAATGCACATACAGTACTGTCAGTCTTATAGGAAGTCTTGCCATATATGGACATCTGGACCCTGAGCTGTTTATCGTCACGATAGGCTTGTAGCTGGCTTCAGACATTTCTGTCTTGCCTCAGGTTTAGTGTGCCAATTAGTTCCTTTCCCAAAACGCTCACCAGGATATTTCTTTAAAATTGTAATAAATATATCTCAAAATTCTGAGAGGTCTGGTTAAAGTTACGTTAGTAGGCTTTTGCTTAAAATGCAGATTCCAAGAAAGACTTACTCTGCTAGCTCAGAAATAGACACAGAATAAAAATAAAGAGATTTATTCCATCGTTAATGTGGTTGCCTGGTATTTCTCTTTCTTAGAAGTTATCTGGTAGCTTATTCTACATATCTGTAGGCATAGGAAGGGCTCTGAAGTAGACCACTTGCTGAACTTTTACTCATCCTTTTCTGGGGAGATGCGTGAGCTCATGAATCAACAAAGGCAAAGCAAAGACTACATTTCCCAGGATCTGTCAAGAAACTTATCCATGTTGTGTGATTTGTACTGCTTGGTTAGACTGATACAAAGCTTTTCACCTTGTAGCTGTGACAATTCACGTCAGCTAATCTTACTAATGACAGCCATTAGCTCTTCTCCAAAGTGAACCAGAATAAGAAGGTGGGGAGAGGCAGTGGATATCTTAGGGCCTATAGAAATATTTGCTGCTGAACTGGTGGACCTAGTCCAAATCCCTCAAGATACTGGTTCAGATTCTCTGCTAGCATCAGTTGGGCAGTTCACTAAATGCACTGTTAGCCATCAAAATGCTGGGACTTGAAAAGTTCAAGTCCATTGGGCTAAAGCAAAATCATCAGGTGCAATTCCCATTTGCAGATCTGAGTTTTGTTTTTTTCTGTAATGTCATTCTTTATGTGTTAACATGCAATATTTCGTTACTTCTAGAGTCATTGAGAATGCTGCTTTAAGCACTTGGCTTTATTCTTAAAAAGTAACTGGAGTTTTGTGAATTTATGTGGTCTTAAACCAGCAAAGTGATTACTGGAAGTAGAATAATCTAAACGGGTATTCAAAGCACAGTTACTATTTGTATGAAAGTGAGATTATAAGTAGTGTGAAGTCAAATGTCCTTTACCTACTGAGCCTCAGATTCAGTTTATCTGATTTTATTCTGAAAAATTTGCCATAGATCTGGTCTTAAAACCACTGTAGGAGCAGCATTCCCTGCATCTGTGAGGAGGCTGGCTGTGTCCTGATTTTTGTGGGGAAGTGTAGAGCCCTTCCTCAGCTCATGAAGGTGAGTATGGAGGGAGGAGGCTTTCACTTGTTTATTTCTCTGATTTGACTGAGGTTCGCAAGCTCTTGCTATAGTAAGTCAGCTGGTGTAGGACTGCAGTGAGTCACTAACCACTCCTTTGACAATTGTCCCATAAATGGTTAACAATTCATAAAAAGTTAGTGTTGCTGGCTGGAGAGGAAATGTGGCCAGGGACTGACTCAGAACATGAACCAGAAATCCTTTTGAGATTTTTAGAGGAACCACGTGGAAAACAGCTGGATGAACACTTCCTCCCACTCTGTGGTGGATTATGTGGGCAGGAATGAATCAGATCTGCTTAGTCTACAATGCATGTGATCTTGTTTTCAGTTTTTCAACCTGCTTTTTTCAGGAGATGTCAGTGTAACTTTCGAGGGTTTGTGGGTTTTTTGCCCCAAGCTGAGCCATCGATGTTTAATTAAAGATTTGACCAAATTAGGGACTTCCCTTAACAAATGCAGTTTGATTTGCCATAAACTATGTGATCTCTTAATTTATATTGTAGCTGCTGTGGAGTAGAGGCCTGGGGAGAATCATGTGGGATACATTTTCCATGTTGTCTCATCGGATAGGGTCAATGCTTGTACATGCATGGGTGACAAATAGTGGTTTCTTTGGGGAGAAAAGAAAAGAGAGAAATGTCCCCCCCATTTTTGCTGCAACCTCAGTTCACTGACTTTGGTGTAGTGGGCTTTTCTGTTAGCACATTCCTTCCAGAGAAAATGGAGGAATTGGCTTACTGTGTAGGTCTGTAATGCCTCCGCAGGACTTCATAAGCACACTGCATCAGCTGACCTGCAAAGGAACATAATGTCCTCAATGCATTGGCACTGATTTTGGAGATTGGATGATTTTTCAGGAAAATGGTTCCCCATGGTTCAGCTGCCAGCTTGGCTGTCTGTTTTTTCAGCAAGTGATGTGTGGTATGTGACCTGTGTAAATACATCTGTACAAGTGACGCAGGCAGGGAAACTAGGATGTAACCTACAACAGCCAAGGTGGCTTCCTTATTGACCCACGGATGTGTGTGAAATTTAGCAACTACTGGGCCAGGTCTGAAAAACATCTTCGACTGCTAATCCCTCTGGTGTTGGTGGGAAATTCTCTGTCAGACCATTTTTCACATGAAGACGAGAAAAGCAGATACTCCAAGAAATGTGCATTGTTAGGGAAGTGGGGACATGTTTAAAATATTTTGATTTCCTTTAGGAACTAATTGAGGAAACCTAGTTGTTTTAAACATCAATGGTCCCAGGTCTAGAGTTTACAACCATGTTGCTACAGATGTCTTATTGATGGGTGGCTTTTAAGTAATAAGCATGATGTTGTAAAAATGGTAGGACTCTCACTAACAGCAAGTGTTTCTGAGCATATTACTCCATTTATAACCCTTTTATTAAAGGGTTTTAAATAGAAATCAAGGTTAGATTTTTACTGTATGGTGTTTGCTTTGGCCATTTTGGACAATGGGGTCATTGTGAAGATTGAGCCTAAGAAGTTATTTGTGGTGCATTTCTTGTGAGGAAGCTATCCAGGGTGGATCTTGTGGAAAAGCCTAACCTTAATAGCGTGGCAGATCTGTATGATTATTTAAGATTCAATTATGACATGGGTTGAAGAAACAGTTCATCAACTGCCTTTCTTCATTGCCTAAGCTTTGCAAGGTATTTGAAAATCTTAAATCTGTCCCAAATATTGTTCCTCTGTGAGTTACAAACTTTGTAATAAAAATTTCAGGTGAGTTTTAAAACCATATATGAACCATCCTCCTTATGTCACTCACAAGATAAAGAGGGTTGATTTTCAAATTCCCTGGGAACAGTTTTCCTATTTTACCTTCTTAAATTCAGTGATACCTCACCTAGGCCTTCATATATCTTTATTTTTCTTGATCAAGGGCTTACAAAGAGTGACAGTGGAGTATGAGACTTGGGAAGTGAGCTATTTCTTTTTTGCCATCAAGCTGCCACAGGGGGGAGTAGAAGTTTGGAAAGGACTGTGCTGCCCAAGAAGCCACCGAGGCAAGTGCTGTATTTGTGTGTACCCTGGCCAGTCTCTCACGGCGAGAAAAGCAGGGGCGAAAGAGGAGTGGATGTTCTAGGAATGAAAGGGTTGGTTGGAGAAAGGAGCTGGGATAAGCTGAATAGTTCACTGCTTTGCAAAACCACGCTGTTTTTCTTATTCATTCCGACCAGCTTTTCTGTCCAGGTGTAAGGAGAATGTGACTGAATTGTTTTCCTGCCTCAGGAGGGAAGATGACATGTGGGAGTTGTAAAGTACTTGCAAAATCCCTGCCCATCTGACAAAAGGCTTTTCCCACATTAGGGCTCTTGGCTAATGGAGAAAAAATGCTAGGCAGAGGCAAGGCAGAGGACACAGTGAGGAAAAGTTTTGCCAACTTGATAGAAAAGGGTTGTTTTTGTGGGACTGTTAGTGTTGGTGAAATCCACCCTGTCTGCTTCATGATGAGTAACTGGACTCTCTATGGGCCCTGTGCAGCCAGGATGGGGAAGGGGGATGTGTTCCTTGTGCCTCGGCCCTGGCTGCAGGCTTGCTCTCTTGTCCCTTGTGTGACCACAACTGCTCTTGCAATGCACAGTCTGAAGCACTAGCGCAGCTGTCAGCCACCATCCTGCCCTGCCAGTGGATTTGGTACAGTTCTGCAGGGGAGGGATGTGGCCAGAGATGGGGTTGTAAGAGCGGGAGTTGAAGGAGTGGGCTTGGATTTTGGAGTAATACAAGAGGGTGGAAAGGGACTTATCACTCCTGTTAGCTTCTCACCCATGTGCTGTATTTGAGCATGTCCCCAGAGAAAACCAGCCAAGGTGCTGAGTGGGAAAGGCTAAACAGGGCTGAAGAGAGAGGTGCGCACATGTTTGTGTGGGAAGGGTTGCGGTGGAGTGGGGCGGAATGGAGGAAGTGGAGAAAATGGTGTGTGAGGAGAGTGGTGTAGATGAAGCAGCCAAGGATGAGGTGGGCTTGGCAGCTTCCTTCCCACTGCCTTTACAGTATTTCACCACCAAGAAACCGTGCTCAGGTCAGTACAACCACGGGAAAACTCATTTTCCAGAAGAAGAGAGAGGTGTCTGCAGTAAAGTCTGGGTGCTCCTGTTTTCCACACCTTTGGAAGCCAGTCCTTGTTTTCTCTTGCCCTGCTGCACTCAGGACCACTCTGCATTGAGGGGTACAGTGGAGACACTACAAGTTTCTTGCTTTTTGGGTCTGTGTTAGGGAGTTTTATCACTGCACAACCTAGTCAACAATTTTTGGGAAAGAACGAAATAATTTTCAGGAACTTGTTAATGATCAGGAGAACAACTGAAAGGAGTGGATCAGGCACATTTTCTTTTATAAGTCCTCAGGATCTGAGTGCACAGATCTGTAACAAGGTAGGGTAAGTGAGAATGAAGGAAGAATTAAAGGAGAAGCACACATGCTTCTGTAACCTGAGAAATAACAGTAACACGTGCTAAATGTGTTATTTTAGAATACAGAAGAGAATATGGCAGGCAAGTCTTTGCTTTTGGTTTTAATGGCAAAAATAGGTTGGGAAGAAAAACCATTATTTGGGTAACACTTTTTTGTGCATTTTGTATATATGTGATTCCTGGACTTTTGAACTATCATCAAAAGGAGCCTGAGTGAAATCCACGTTCTTTGTGTTTAGCATATTGATAAATTCAGTGTCTGCTCCACAACCTTGTTCTTAACAGACACAAAAAAGAGAATTATTGGTCCAATTTCCAAATAAGACATAAGGAATTTGCTTATGCTTTTGGGAGGTAATGTGCCTAGGTTTGAGTGGAACTTTGTTAAGTATAATGAAATTCTCAAGGAATGCAAGGCTGGTTTTGCTCAACAATAAACATCCAAGATTAAAAAAATATACATTTTCCAAACTTATGCCTAAACCTCAGGTTTCTTGTTTTTAATTAGGGTGGTTGTTGCAAATTCGGAAAGTTAACCAAACATAAAAATGCAAACAGAAAATGATAAAATTAAATAAATTCAGAGCAACTTTTAATTTTTCCCTTAGTTATAGAAGGGATTAAAGTCAGAAGCACAGTGAAGCTTGTACCACAGTTTACTGCACTCACTCTGACTCTTGCAGTAATAAAACCCTGGAGAACACTGACCTGAGTCAGTGTCACAGTATCACAAAGCCTAGGCCCTGTCAGAGTGCTTTTACAAAACACAGTGTCAAGATATTAATTCTGGACATGGCATGTATTTTGTAACATTTGAAGAATCAATACATGTACAAAGACAAAACCAAGAGCAAAACCAGCATTAGGTGCTTTGTAATTCCAGTTTCTATGGGTTTTCCATTTTCATCACTTTATTCTTTTCAGGAGAGAAAAGAAAAAGAGAGTAAGTAAGTTTGAGGGAAATTACAGCAATCTTTTTTGAGTCCAACACTTCTACTTGATATGTCAGCCCTTCTGTTTTGACTCTTGATTGTGGTTTAGGATGAATGGACAGCATAGTCGCTGTAGTGTAATTGAATCATTCTTCTCATTGAAAAGGAATAGATGTGTGTTTCTGCTGCTAGAGGTGACAGGTTTGTTCCTGCAGAGTCTTGATTTTACATTGTGTCCAGAGCTGATTCCTTGTGCACTTTTGACATTTTATTATATAATTGTGTCAAGAAAAACACACATGCTGTATTTCAAGTCAAATTAGGTGAATAGATGAGGTGTCTAGTTTTTATTTCTTGAAGGCCACCAGATCAAATCTTGCCAAAGTTATGTTTTCACTCAAAATTCCTTAATTTTTCCTGCTTTTGCTTCAGGCAAACACAGAACAGTACATTCTCATTATTTAATCATTAAAGAAAAATAATATGAAAACAAAAAAAAAGCACCAAGGTAACAAGATGTTCTCTTCTACAGATATTTATCAAGAAAGCTACGCAGGAACATAGTTGCAGGAGTGAAAACATATTTGATAATCCTAGAATAAGTGAACCAATGCATTAGAGTTTTGGGGAGAATTAAGACGGGAATAACAGGAAAGCTGGAGAGAAAAAAATTCCCCAGGTTAAGACAGTAGAGTGCCCAGAATTTTTGTGAAGAGGTGATACTGGGACACTTCTGGTGAAAATAGACCTAGGGTGATCCTCTTGCGTGATGACTGCACTTGCTTGGAAGGAACTTTTGAATTTGTAAGTAGGTGTAGGGGAGGAGATAATTGTTAGACAAAATACAGTACCCAGCTGTAGATAGCTTCAGCAGATTGACCATGGGGCAGTAGTGACACTCTGCCTGACCAGCTGTAACATGTCATCCCCAGAGCATGAGGGGTAAAACTTTCTTCCTTGCCTGCCTCTGCCCTTTGCACCTTGCAAAGTATTCACTTACTTTTGCATCATTTGTGCATCAAATCCCCGTTCATTTTGGAAACTTTCTCCTTTTCCTGACCATCATTTTCCCCGATTGAGTTCCAGCGCCTTTTCACCACCTTTCCTCATTTTGCCTGTGTGTTCAGTGAACTGCATCCTCTCGAGCATAGATGCAAAGCTGGCTGTCGCTCTTCACCACTGCATCCCACGTTCCCACAAGCATCCTTTTCTGTCTCCAGAGCAATGCTCTCCTCCTCAGTCGGTGACTCCTTGCTCTGCTTCTGAGTATGAGCTGATAATTAAGACTACCTTTGCTAGCCTAGGTGACAAGTTTTCATAAAACAGTGTATAGGTGAATGTGGAAGACTTTTGGGAAGGCCATCAAAGGGTCTTACAGATTTGTTTAGCCTGTACCATAGCTTGGAGGATGTTGTTAAAACAACTCTGCTTTCCAAGCTGGGAAGGTCACTGTTTCTTTAGAATATTTTTGGAGATGTTTCTGTGGTTTGTCAGATCTAAAAATAAACTATGATCAACACACTTTAAAATAATGACGGCATTTTTTTTTTTTAAGAGTGTATAAGGCAATTAGATATTTGTTTTCCAGTTGGAAAACCAGTCAGAACTACACACAGGCTATGAAAATCCCCTTCAGTATTCCAGGACTATTTTTTTGGTGTGTCTTCAAAATTGTGAGCATCTGCTTGCCTATCTGTTCATCTGTCTTATGCAGTTTATAGAGCCTATGATTTTCTCAACTGAGAGACAAAGACACCAGGAACATTTCTAGTCTTTTCTTCTTAAGTTTCTAGGACAACTGGGGAGCTTTGATTGAAATTTGTTTTCATTAGAAAGAGAAATCCTGATGAAATAGACCCTGTGCATTTCTTGTGTTGATTTTCAACAAAATGAAGCTGAGAAAAAAATCGGAATTCTTTTGTTCTGAAACATGTCAATGATTTGGTTTGATTTTGGAAGGGAGAAATGTTGGGGGAATTGATTTCAAATCCTCTTTGTGTTAATGACCTACTGGTCTTGATTTTTTTCAAAAACACTTTTAAAATTTTCACTTTGAGTGGCATTTTTTTAATGTCTATCACTGTAAGTAGGGCTGCAGACATGTTTGGAAAGCCAGTGTTCTTCAAAGAGCAGAAAAAACATTTTCTGGCCCACATCAGGGAACACTTAAAAATACTCAAGGATTTGTTTAGACTCATGAAAGTCTATTATGTAAAAGCAAATTTGGTAATGCAGTTTTACCATTTTCTGTCACTGTAGCTGTTCCTAAACCAAATCCCACTGTGAGCGTCTGCAGTACAGAGCCCTAGGTTAGGCAGCTCAAAGGGTCAGTGTTGGGTACAGGCCAGTGAGTCCAGCAGGTAGGGATCAATCACTGATGGCTGCCTTGGAGACCTTCATCCATCATTCTGCATTTTCTGTGCTTTCACGTGAGTCCTGTACTTGAGTGTACAGTTTAGTTAGGAGTGTGGGTGGAAGCTTTGCTACCTGTAAAGAAACAGTAGTTGTTTGTCGTGCTTTTTCTCTGCTGGAGTTGCAGGGGGAGTTTCTGAGGCACAGCTGCAGGGATTGAGTCTGGTAAGATCTTCTTTGGAGACCCGAGGGTACCAAACTGTTTTCTGATGGCCCTCGCACACAAGGACCTTACCTCCCCTCACAGCTGCTTCCGGACCATTTTGTGTTTCTTGAGTTTAATCTAAGTGTTCTAACACTGAACATCTCTCCAAACTAGTAATATTTGGGTTTCTGCCATAAGCCCTCAAGCATGGCCCAGAAGGGTGATGTGCCAGAGACATTTTCAGAGGGCTCTAGTGTAGACTGCGTTGCTAGTGCCTGCAGGGCAGAGGGCTGCTGCAGGTTATTCCTTCAGGGGTTTTTCCTGCCTTTCACAGCCATGGGCAGTAGCATTCAGCACTTGTCAGTGTCACCAGCAGCTGCCCTTGTGGACTCCCTGCTTTGCAAAGTGGCATGGGGAAGAGCTGAGGGGAGAGTATTATCTACCTGGTCTGCTACCTCCAGAGTACACAGGTTAGGAAAGCCACCCCTGCATTTGATGAAAGAAGAAGAAGCAGCATGACCTCTCTATCTGTGCACTGATTTAAATCCCATCCTATTTTAAACCCCATTTTTGACAGTGAGTCTTATCTAAAATTGGCAGAAAAACAGAGGATGTTGCTTCTCATCAGGACAGAGCCAGCATTTAGCTTTCTTTCAAGTGGCGCAATAAAACATGGGAATAGACTTCAGCTTCCCATGTTTTAATTCTTGTTTTTTAATCCCTGTTTTCATTTTTGAAACTATTTGGATCCAAAAAGTAATTTTTTCTCTTTCCACTTCTGATTTGTTTGTTGGACCGCTGCCTGTTCACCCTATTTGGATGTCAAGAGACTCTCTATTTTTCCATTTCTGGAATAGTCATTCACGACTCAGTGTTTCTTGTGAAAACCCTCAGAATTTACAGTGTGTTTATTGGTCTCTCACTAACTGCAGTTTCTCTCTTGTAATATATTGTTTCAAAGTTTCTCTCAGATACTGTTATATAGATTTGGTTCACAAAAGAATTCTGTGGTAAGCCTAAGAGTTTAAGAGAGCATCTTCCTAAAAGATCTAGCTAATAAGCTAATTAAAATGTAGGGATTTATATAATTTGTTGAACTAGTAGGTTTGAGGCATAATTGATGGGGTAAGACATTTTTAACAGAAAACAAACGTGCAAAGGATACCAGTTGTGTGCAGTGTTGCAGGA
>NW_008239110.1:17557532-17611743 GCF_000691975.1 Corvus brachyrhynchos
GAATGCCCAGTAAAACACAGCTTCTGTGTGAAGAGACCATTCTTGGGTCCAGATTTTGCCAATTGTGCCACACAGATTAAGAGCAGGTTTGTGCAAAAGAGCTTGTAAAATCTGGTAAAATAGGGGAGAACCAATAACCTGGGGTGGATATTTCCTCAGAGTGCAGGTAAGGTGGTTTACTTTAGGGGTGTTGCTGTTGAAAGGAAGACTGAGGAAGAAGAGGTGCGTGGCATAAACTGGAGCAGAAATAACAAGAAAGTAAAGTGCTGAGGGGGAAGTTCAACAAACTGTAGAGCAGAAAAACGTGTGGAGCAGTTACTGCAAGAGCAGACCGTGGTGGGTTTTGCACCAGGACCAGTTGCTGTTCTGCCCAACACCTAATTAGCCTGGTAAAGCAAAACATTAATGGACTTCACCATTGACTTTTTTTATTTTTACAGCTATGTAAGTTGAAGGAAGCTGTAGAGGCTAATAGCTGGAACGTGCTACAAGTGTGTGAGAGGGCCAGGGCCACTGAACAGTGCAGTGAGGCAGGAGAGGTGGATGGGAATTGGTATACTCAGTCCATTAAATAAAAAATCTGCTAGATCAGACCTGTCCTATGACTCCATTTTTCATTTTACTTCCTTTCTGTCTCTCATTAAAGTGTACAGCTTTAGGGTAGGTAGGCACTTTTGGGGGACTGGCTCAGACAAGGAAAACTGCATATAAGATTTTGTTTGAGTGCTATTCTTTAAGCCTAATGAGCTGGTTCATTGAACTATTATAATAATTGTGGTTTAGACATAGCTTAGTTTTAAGCCTGGGCATGAAATAATTCTTTTCTAAAAATCAAGATTGTTTGTGAATCTTTCTTTTCCTGCTGTGGTTCTTGCTGAGTTTTGTCCAGGATATCTCTGGAACTGTGAGCTCCAGATATATCACAAGACAGCCTGTGTTATGTTTAAGAAGAAAATGCTGGAGGAGATGGCTAAATGTGCATGCATACTTCTGGGTGTTCATCAGCACAGATTCCAAACATCCTTTTTGGTTGCTGATCACTGATTAGCAGCACAAACAAGATAGATACCTTCAACCACTAGAAGTTATCCCTCTTCCGCTCTCATGGTCTCTCTAGACTAGAATTTTGTAAAGAGCCAGATGCAGATTTGTTTCCAGGGATCTCACAATCCAGATTTTGGTCCCAACTATAGTTATTTAAATCCTATTTAGACTCTCTTGAAAGATGGATTTATAAAGAAAATGTTGACAGATCCTGGCCTCCTGTATCACTGATGGCAGCCATGATAGTATTGGTTTCCTCTAGTAGTCTTCCTTCAAATGTTCAAAGCAGCATTTTTTCCTTTGGTGCAAACATCAAAAATGTGGACAATTTTTTTTCCTAAACTGGGACAACATCTGTGTTTCCACCATTTCTGTGGGAACGCAGTGCACCATTTCCCAATTTTATTAAAAACCACCTTTCTGGCTGAAGTGTGTGCCACTGTAAGCACTTTCACTCTGTCTCATGTATCTTGTTCTAGGAAACTGAGTCTGCCTTTTTCATTCCTCCAGGACTTTCTTCATGTGAGGAGTATAGATGAGAACTGTGTTTTTTCCCTCAGAATGCCTTCAAGTTGTTTGTCTTCCTAACCTAGACATCTGAAGTGTTTCCAAGTAGCTAAAGACTCTCAGTGATAGTAAGGTTTTACTGACACTTATGTTGCTTGTTGACCCAAACCAAAATTGATGATGATTATAGTGAGCTCTGACATCTGGAAAAAGTTATGCTGAAGCCTGGCTGCAGTTTAGTTCTTTACCTTTTGGGACAAGCTGCTTGCATTTGATCTGGGTTGGAAATCTTGAAATCAGATTTGGATGGGCATGTGGAAAGAAGGACATAAGAGAAAATGGAGAAAATGCAGAAGGATCTCACTATTTCCATTGCTGCACTTTTAAATTCTGCCCAGGTGAAAGGAAGGCACCCATCTAATGTCAGCGTAAAGGCTTATCAATGCAAGGTAAAAGTTGCATGTTAAAATGGGTATCCATGTTCTATGAGCAGTTTGTTCATAAAGCAGTCTTCAGTGCCTGACAGGAAGACTGAGGAAAGATATGTGCTGGCTCATCAGATCCCACTCTGAGCAATAAAGTTCTTTCCAAAGAAGGAACTAGTCTTCTCTGAGCCAGACAAGGGCAAAACTTATAATCCTCTCAAAGTTTTACTTAAGAGTTTGTGAAAGGGCTTGGCCTTGCCTACATGCCTCTCCTCACAAATGGAAATAGGCAGCTCATCCAAAGGAGTGGCCTTATTTACATGGAAACTGTTTTACGTAAGAAGAGAAGGCTGGTCCAGCAAAGGTGTGGTTTTATTTACATCCATGCTCTTCCCTTATGATTGGAGTGTGTCTGGAAGGTGTGGTCTCATTTACATCCCGCCACAACTGCCTTTGGCTTCTCTGGTTTCCACCCTTGCCTGTGGCTGGAAAAGGAACTCCTGCAAGCAGAATAAACAGCTGTGTGAAAAACATGATTTTTCTGCTTCTGTTTCTTCAGTGTATGCATTCCTATTGGTACGTACCTGAAAAGGGAAGGCCACATTCCTGGGGAGAGAGTTTTGGGTCTGCATAAGTGTGTGCATGTATGTTCATATGTGTGTATGTGCTTCAAATACCAAGATGAACATACCGGGTTTTTGTGCTGCCCTGAGTGTTGGAGGGTGCTAGAGCTCTTTCTGAAGAAAGGTAAGAAAAATTAGTTCTTCAAAATGGCTTTTTTTTCTTTTTTTTTTTTTAAGTTGCATGTACAACTTTTTAAAGGTGCTGTTGACAGCCCTGGAAGAAGGCCTGTCTTTGGGGTGTGTGTGTGCCTGTGTGCGCATGTGTGGCATTTCATGTAGTCACTCGCATCAAAATGAAGCCAACATAAACATGGTAGCAGCATCTCACATAATCTCTGAACCAGGACAGCAGGCTACAGCAAAGGACATGCAGGGCAGTCAGGCACTGACTATGGTACATGCAGTTGCCATTCAATAGTCAGTCCCTTCCTCAACTGGTATATCGTGTATATTCAGCTGTAGAGTCCATGCTACCTTGTGCCAGGAAGCAATTCGGCCTCTACTGGCCTCTTTCTGTGTTAACTTTGGGGTGCAGATACATTGGTAGCAGAAAGTGGACTGGAGGAACTCTTGCGTGTGGGTTGTGGAGCATCCAGAAAGTTTTCAAGTTGCTGTTGACTTGGCTGGATTGAATTTACTGGGATTGCTCTAGTCCTTCCCTATTTTTCTTCTTCCATCCATGGCTTATCAGGCACCATCTTTGTTCATTCCAGGCAATAAGAAAGACAGAGGGTATAAGAGGCAGTTTGCTGATTTTTCTCTTCCTTTGTTTTCTAAGAAGGAAATTAAAGTATCTTGAATCTACAACACCCTGACAATTGGTCCAGATGCACGTACATTTAGTGTTATTTTCACTGAGAACAGAGCTGTGGTGCTGCTTACATTGTGGGTGGAGAGTGGACAGAGAGTCCCTTCAAGCCCTGATGTGTGACTGTGTCCGAAAGCACTGAATGCTGGTGGAGCTGTGACCAGCGCACTGGGACTGGCTGCCCCTGCCATGTTCTGGGATTACTTTGCTGTGACATGCTGTTGCTTAGCACAGGGCACTTCCAAGAAGCCTTGTGTGGGGATGTGCAGGTCACAATCCAGTTCTCTAATTCTTCCTGCTGTCTCTGCTATATCTGATTATACTCCTTAACTCAGGACAAATATCTAGGCATGACAGCCTAAAGATACTAATATTTTTTAAGTTAGACTCAGAACAATTTTTCAGCTTTAGATACCTCTGAATACTTTTATAAACACCTGACAATGACCCATTTCTCCTTTTCCTGCAGAAACTTGGTGGAACTGGAAGTCTAGCTATCTGCCGCACTCTGGTTTAGGAGATGAAAATTAATAAAATATTTCCTCTCTCTTTCGTAACCAAGGCAAGCTGAGGTGCACAAAAATAAGTACATGCTGGTCCACCACAGGAGGAAAAGTGTCTGGCATTATGTCCCTGGATTGCAGACAGGCAGGAGAGCCAGAATGTTTGTCATCAGGATCCCTTGCACGTACTCTGGAGCCACAGCTGAAATTTTTAAGTTACACTCACACATTGCACCACTCGTGAAGACACGTCCTCCAGATGATGTAAACCAAGTGAGTGATGCATGCTGAGGACACCGCTGTACAGAGACCTTTAGACACCTGAGGCTCTGACTGGTCTAAACTGCCATGGCAGAGCTGTGTAAGTTAGCCTGGACTGTGTGCTATGCTGTTCCGCTTCTCTGGAGCCAAACTAGGATGTTTAAATAAGGCTTCTGAATCTCTACACTACCTTGCATTCATGGCTTAGACTGCACTAAGAGACATACCCCTCATTTTTAAAATTGGCATAGGTTTCAAAACACAAGGGTGCTTTATAAAATTCTCTGGCTTCTTGATCTTCCTCTCCTCCTTGAACGTTCTTCCTCAGGCTTAGCTTCCCTCCTTCGTCCCCAGCATTGCGCCTGAGCAAACACTGGTTACATCTATGTGGGCAAGGGAAGGTGTCTGCCCCCAAAGGCAGCTCTTTGGTGAATGTCCAGCAGCTGTTCCCCGTGTCCTGACGGACGTGATAGCCCTTCAGCTGCTGTGCATACACCAAAATAGATTGTTTCTCCTGTCAGAGGAAAAGATGGCAAGCATATAACTTAAGGAAAAGGGATCCAATGGGAGATAAGAGTGTAGGAGACATTGCTCCGTTCTATATTTGGAATTGGTTACGTATGCGTGTGGTAACCCAAATGATGGGTGGACTGCACTTTCTCATTACCATAATTACATTTCCTTTCATAGCTAGGGTTGGGGATGCATCCAGACGTTGCAGAACACATCAGTAGATTTAGTGTGGCTTATTCAGTCTCCATTTATCAGACTGTATCCCAATTATGTTACATTTAGGAAACAGAATAATTTTCTGGTTATAACACATGGAATTTGTGGCATTCTAATCCTAGTCATCCTGCTGTATGACCTTGGAGAAGTTGTTTTACTACTCTTTGATGGTAAAAAATTAACTCGCCCCATGGATGGATTTTAATACCATGCCAAGTTTAAAAAAAATCTGAAGCTAAAGTTAGCCTTCTAAATCCATATTTAGGGGCTAAATGGGATGACTTGTTTCCACAATCCCGAGCACCCAGCAACCATCTCCCGCTGAGGCCAGCTAGAGATTTTGGATGTTTAGCAGTCTGAAACATGGAGCAAAATAAGAGTGAAAGCAGCTGCTTGTGTGCACATGAGGAGGAACTCACTGATGTGGTATGGTGAAACAGGGACAGTAGTCTGTCTTTCCTGAGTGGTTGTCACAGTCACAGCAGTGAGGAGATGTAGGTGGGATTAAGCTCACTAATTTTGTTGTCTAAAAGTGGAATGTCTGCCTTAAGCTGGCTGTTAAAGAGCTCTTAAGTAGATCTCTTAGTTCAGTGAATCCAGAACAGCTCTCAATCAGGACATCCCCTGATGTGCCATTCTCCACAACTATCTGGATGTGGGATGAGTTATCCTCTGGAGGCACTCAGCCCTGTCCATGGAGTTAAGCACTTCATAAATGTTTAGATGGCTTGCTGGGGTTCTGCTGACTGTAAAGTCAGCGGGTGACTTACAGTGCATTAGGTAAGTCCAAGGGTGTGTCAGAGCTGCCCATAGCTGCAGAGAATGGTGAAACTCTATCACAGGCCTGAGAAGTTTGGTTGTGAAAGTTAGGAACAAGTGAAAGCAGGGAGAAATAGTTGAGCCTTGTAAAGAAAAGGAAATATAAACTCGACTGTAGTCATTGAAAACCTATTTCACATTGATGGCATGGTTTGTTTCCACTGGAGCGCTTTGTTCTGAGTGTTTGAGGTGGAAGATTAATTTTCCCACGGGAGAAATAAGCTTTGAATAAGTCAGCTAAAATGGATTGTTCTTACATGCACCACACATCTATAGGAGAAACAGAAGACGTTTACATGCTCCCTGAGGAGGAACTATGACAAGCAGACAATTAACCAATTCCCCTGGATCCCCAGATTTAAAGAACCACGTAATGGCTTAATTGAGTTGAGTTGCTGAGAGTGCAGCACTGCCCTGAGATTCGTGCTGTGAAGTGCACGATTCCCAGATGCATCCTTCAGGTTTTAAAGAATTGACTTTCCATGCTAATTGACCCAGATGTGCTTGGTTTTACCTCACAATCTCCACTTCATTTAATTACTATTAAAGAGAAGGGAATGAGAAAAAAGGGGACTCCATTTGTTGCATTTATTATATTAAAAGGAAGCTTTCCTAGAGCAACATTTTGTCGTGTTGAACAAACCACTCAACTTCAATTGGAGCAGCATTTATTTCACCCCTTTTTTTTTTTTTAATTTCCCAAATGACTGAGCATGTATTTTTCTGGGAGTAGAGAATATTAGTCAAGCCACTCTACTTGGCAAAGGAAGAGTAAGCATCATCACCAGAAGAAATGAAGGCAATACACATAGAAGGATGGTGTCTCATCTGTCTGACTAGGCAGGGCTGAGCAGCACAGGATGAGCTTTGAGGACTGTCATGCCTTGGTGCAGTGCTGGTCCACCTGAACAATCAGTAAATGAAGAAAAAAGTCATGTTTTAGCTATTTATATCTGCTAGAAGGCAAGGAGACAAGTTTGAGAAATAGGCTTTGCAATGTGAATCAGCAGCTGAGCCCTTCCATGTACCAGGCCAGTAGACACCTCGTTTTGGAAAGATATGGTCATCTTTTATGTATGTGTAAATGATCCTGGAGTGCACAGAGCAATTGATGTAAGACTGAGGCTCCTCGTGCATTCTGTGTGTGTGCAGAACCTGGTTTTTTTTTCCTGATCAATTCACAATGCTTAATTCATTTACAAATCAAGTATATCTGTGTGATAGGGAATGAGTCTACCTCTGTAGCTAAATTCCTGGAATACCACTGGAGGCATTCTTCTGTAAGGATGCTGCTCTCTACCTGGTTAATGACTTCAAGCTTATCTCAAAGAGTGCCAGCAAGAGGCATGTTGAGGAACTTCTGTACATTCATATTTAAGCAGGCTGTGTATCGCTGAAATTAGCGGAGTTCATCTGAGTTTCCACAGTTGTTAGGGGAGCAGAATTTAGCCCGATGCTTGTGATAAGCCATGTTTTGTACCATCCAGTCAAGTTATGGAGCTCTGTTGTGAAGGTGTTCAAGAAGTTTGCTTCTTTGCTAGTTGTATGCCATATATGGTCAGCTCAGCTGTGGCTTTTTTGTCGCTGTTTTCTTTTTTTTTTAACTTAAGAAGGCTCGCCTCCAAACTGCTGAATCATATTGCAACCATAGACCTGGTGACTTTTCAGAATTTGAATCATAGTTGGGCTCCCTGGATATCAAGCTGCGAAGCTACGCGTGGGCTCAACAGTTTGGCAACCACCAAGTACAGCTTTGGCAGCATTATATTCACAGTCCAGATGTTGGATGGTTCAGCCACAGCATACAGCATGTTAGAAGGGAGAGAGCAACAGCATGACTCAAAATTGCTGTTTACTCTACTTAATTTAAATACCATTGTTTGTACTGTTCTCGATGATTAACCTGGATATTAAGAACAAGACTGCTCTAGATCTATATCCCAACCCAGAAGAAAGTCTCATGTAACAACCCCACATAAACTGAGAAGCCTTTTTTTTGGGTGTTTTGCTGCTGTATTCTTCCTGCCAAGGTCTTCTGTGAAAAGCTGTCCCAGTTAGGGCCACTTCTGAAGTCAGCTATAGATATATCAGGATTACCAGAAAGCACCAAGGTCCTGTGAAACCTGGTCCAAGGAAATAAAAAAGTCAGGGTGATACCTGAGATTTGTAAATGTAATATGATCATGTTTTGACTTAATGTTCTGCTTTTACCTGACAAGCTTCAGTGATTAATTGCTTAGCAATAATTAGTCAGACTGCAGACTTAGTTGAGCTCCTTCTTGCACGTGCTTCATTTTAAATAATGTTCTGTATTTAAATGGTGTGCTTTGAACTTACTGAAGTTTTGTGCATGTGATACAAGAAGCTGAGGAGAGTCTTGGTAATTTGATTCCTTTATCAATATTTCTTAAGGAGTAGAAAAATTAGTCTGTGAAAACAGCTACTGTTGTTTTGCAGGGCATTTAAAACAAAGACCTTTATTCTTTCATAGTGAACACTACATCTGGAAAGGAACAAACAGTGAATCACCTAGTCCAAATTACTTTCTTATGTCTGCAGAAAACATGCTGACAAAGGTTTCAGGGTTTTTTTGTTTTGTTTTTTGAGAATGACTGTGAGACACATGGTAGCAAATTCTTCATTAATTAGATCTAATTTATTTCAGCAAAATCCTAAACTTGAAACCTAGACAGACACAAAAATAGGGAACTTGTTTAAAAAACACTTGCAAAATACAAGAAAGTTCCAGTAAAAATGTGACTATTGGAGGTTCATCCTTCAGGCAGGACTGGTGATTCCTCTCTGCCTGTTGTGCTGAAACTGAGCCCTGAAGGTAAAATACCTGGTAATATACCAGGGATTTTTTGGCCGAAGGGTTAAACTGAGCATCTTTGTGGGAAGACACTACTGGAGCTGTGTAGGACTTGTGCTAGGGCAGAAGACACCACAGAGGTGAGCAGAAGGCAACTTTTTTGTGCCAGTCTCTGTACTGAGCAGATAGACAGGAGGCACAAGGGGAATATTTTATCAAAAGAAAGAAGGGATTTAGGGACAAGGAGAAGGGGTTTTGGGAAAAAAAAAGGGCTTCTTGGGGTCTGTGACATGGAAAAGAGAATAGTTCAGTTGTTTTGATATGGAGGAAGAGTCCTGAAGAGAAAATTAGCAGAATGGGATGAAAATATGAAGGTACCAACACAACTTTTTGGTTGTCTTGCTTTGTATTTCTGCAGCTGTGGTAAAACTGAGTTCCTCAGAGGAGAACATTAATGGAGCAAAACAGCACAGGCCCTCGAAACGGAACGAAAAGACTGGAAGGAGAGAAGACCTAGGCAAATAATATCATCAGAGAGTTCAGTGACAGCAAATTGAACTGGCCAAAGAGCCTGGAAGTTCTACAGTATTCTTTTTTTCAAGGAATATGTATCATATTTATCTAAATAGAAAGTAGTAATCTTTTGCACTGTTCTGTGTAATTTCCATTTCCCACTACAATCAGCTACCTGAATGCTCATTTATTAAGAAGAACAGAAAGGGTTTGAATAGAATTTTCCATGAACATTTTATTGTAAGAGGTGAGATCTACAGGAGGAATTAAGAAAACTTCAACCAATAAAGGCCTTGCTTCACGGATTCATGAAGATTCTTCAGTTTTCAGATGGGAGAAAGCAGGCTCAGATAAGACGTGTAAGTTCAAGTCAGAAAACTTCACCCTCAGTGGGTCTAACTGTCAAAGCAATTAAAGCATCTCTTGTGATGTGTGTTAATTATTATTTATTTCTTATCTAGCAGCCCAGTAAAGAAATACTGAAATACCTGAAGATCAGCTCAGTAGTGGAGTTGTACATTATTGTGGTCCTGTTTATGACAGCAGAAGGTCGGGTCAGAGATTGACTGGTTATGTTGACAGTTTGTGTTAGTACTGTGATACAGAAATATTTTGCTTTTGCAAAAGCAAAAATAATTCTCCCAGGAATAAGTTGCAGAAAAATGTATGTGATATTTTTATTCAAATGAAATATATTCCACAATTTTTATTAATAGAACTGGAAAGGAACTAGAGGAAACTTTTAAAGCCAGAGTGCTTTGTTTCTTAGGAACCAGAACAACCATAATGAAAGCAGATGCTTACCTGGCATACAAGATTCACCACTTAAAACATCTAAGCAGAAAAAGGCTTGCTGTGTTCCTAGAATTATGAGATACAGATCAAGTGCTTAAATCAGTCAAAGACTTAGTCATACTTGGTTCAAAGAAATCTGTGTGCTGCTTCATGTCTGCCTAGATTCTGAGCTATTAAGTGTCTTAAATACCATTAATCCTATTCTGCATTTTATTTTTAGAGCATAATATTCTCATACCACAGTTATCAGAAATTTTGCCTCAAATGTTTCACAATATACAATTCCAGGGGGTTTATATGTGTGCTTATAGATGTCATCAGTTTAATCATGTGGGAAGGGAAAGTGCTAACTCTCATTAAACCCTGTGCCACCTTATAGCGGGCTAGAAAGACATTGTTGAAATGTGGAATCCCCAGGAATACTCTCACTTTCCTTGGGCACACTGACTGAGGGTATTGCACCAGGTGCAACACAGGATTTATCAAGAAACTTTATTCTCTAAGTAATAATTTCTAGCCAGATACCTCAATTTAAATACCTTTTAAATGGGAAAGCAAATCCTAGAATAATTCCTTATCTTTACTACAAATTCCTAACTCCACAGTATATTTGGAAGAAAAGAAGACATAGGTAAGGGACTGAGAACTACAAAGAAGCCCTGAAGCTCTAGTCCTCTCCCCCTGAATTAACAACATAACTAACAAATTGGTTTTGTTACCTCAAGACAAGAAACATGCAGTGTGTACTGAGAATGCTCAATTACAGAGTGGAATTGGAATGCCACAGGGTTTTTCCTCCTGGTAGGGAGGAGAACAAGTACAAAGTTGGGAGGGCATTATTAAAACTCTTCAGTCCATTGTGCAATATGTAAACTAGGAAACATTTCTTAGGGAATATACAGTACCAGTGGTTACTATATATACCTACGTATCACAGAATTGTTGAACGATTTGGGTTGGAAGGGACCCTAAAGATCATCTCATTCCAACCCTTCTGCCATGGGCAGGATCCCCTTCCACTAGACCAGGCTGTTCATCCATCCTGGCCTTGAACACTTCCAGGGATGGGACAACTACAACTTCTCTGGGCAACCTTTTCCAGTGTCTCACCACCCTCACAGTAAAGGATTTCTTCCTAATATCTAAACTAAACCTGCCCTCTTTCAGTTTAAAGCCATTAGACTTGTCCTGTCACTACATGCCCCTTCTAAAACACCTCTCTCAAGTTCTCTTGGAGGACGCCTTTGTACTGGAAGACTTCTGTAAGGTCTCCCTGGACCTTTCTTTTCTCCAGGGTAAACAGCCTCAACTCTCTCAGCCTGTCTTCATAGGAAATTTGCTCCAGCCCTCTGATCATCTTTATGGCCTTCGTCTGGACTCACTCCAAGAACTCCACATCCTTCTTATATTAGGGGTCCCAGAGCTGGATGCAGCACTCCAGCTGGGATCTCACAAGGGCAGAGTAGAGGGGCAGAATCACCTCCCTTGACCTGCTGGCCCTGCTGTCTTTAATACAGCTCAGGATGCAGTTGGATTTCTGGGCTGTGAGTGCACATTGATGGCCTGTGTCCAGCGTTTCATCTACCAGCACCCCCAAGTCCTTCTCTGCAGGGCTGCTCTCAAACAATTCTCTGCCCAGTCTATATTTGTGCTAGGGATTGTCCTGACCCTCCTGCAGGACCTTACACTTGGCTTTTGCACAGTCCCACGTCTCAAGCTTGCCCAGGCCCCTCTGGAGGGATCCCTTTCCTCCAGCCTGTCGGCTGCACCACACAGCTTGATGTCATTGGCAAACTTGCTGAGGGTGACTTGATCCTGCTTCCCATGTCACTGACAAAGATGTCAGTGCTGGTCCCTATGCCAGCCCTGAGGAAGGCCACTCCTCACTCGTCTCCACTGGGACATCGAGCCACTGACCACAGCTTTCATACTGTGACTATGCAGACCATTCCTTATCCACTGAGTGGTTTATATGTCAAATTCATGGCTCTCCAGTTGAAAGACAAGGATGCTGTGCAGGACAGTGTCAAATGTCTAAGTAGGTGATGTCAGTTGCTCTTCTCTATATATATATAGTTTTGAAATGAGATAGTGGTTTTCTCACTGCTAAGATATAGTACAGAACAATTACTCACTTATTTACCCCAGGATAGTTGGGATGTTATTAATTTCTTTGTTTCATTTTTGCTTTATAAGAACAAAATCTGAAGTAATCTATGTGTATTGCTTTCTGAGACCTCCAATTTAGCTGATTTCTGCCTTCCATTACTGGAACAACAAAAAGTATCTTTTTTCTTATTTCTTTATTTTCTTTATTCTTATTATTTATTCTTATCTTATTCTGTCCCAACCTCTCACAATGACAGAGTGACGTCTTATCAAGCCCTCTTGTTTTGTTTTCCTGGGTGGTTGGTCTCATTAGAAGAAGGTTTTGAATGCGTTTCTTTAAGAAAGCAATATAGATAAAGAAATTTGCATTCAGTGAGGTTGGAGTTACTACAGGACGCTGTGGGAAAATGATTGGTAGGAAGCTAAGGAGAGGATCAAGGAAAGTTGAAAGAGTTGTGTGAGACAGGCATTAACTTTTCTGATCCACTGAGAATTGTAAATATATTTCCTGGATCTGTGTTCCTCCACCCATATAGCCAGAAAATAAACCTCACAGACCAATTTCTAGGAGCATAGAATTCTTTCCAAAGAACATTATTATCTGGAGGATACATTTTCTTTTTCAAAGTGCACCTTCTGGCTGTACTTGACCTAAAGAACTTGTCTGGCAAGAACGTGACTTTCTTTTATATTGGCATTGAAAGAATTAGTTCAACCCTTTTTTTTTTTTCTGTACCAGTTCTGTTTCTGTGGGCCCTGCAGAAGCATAATTGTTGACTGGTTCCCAGTATATTAATGGCAAAATAGCCTTTTCAAGAAATTGAAATCAAGAGCTTTATTCTCACTCCTTGCTAGAATAATTGTCCAAAAGAGATTATATCTTGAAAGGAAAATGAAATACCTGATTGAAAGTAAATAATGAAATCACAGATAAAACTGTAGATGCTATAGCTCCTAGCTTAGCCTCCTCATCTTCCTGCAAAAACAGTGGTTTTGTCTACACTGTGACTTCTCAGCGGGAAACAAAAAAATGTATTCTCTATTCTAGTTTGATATCAGCTGGTAATCACCTTAAGGACAGCATTCATAAATTACTCTACGTACTTGAGAGCAGCAATTCTTTTTTCCATGCAAAATACCTACACTGTATGTTGTACTGCTGGATTGCCTGGACCTGTAGAAAAGTTGGTTTTCCAGAGGGTGTTTGTGAAAAGTTCTGAGCCATAAGTAGAAATGAATCAAACAACACCACAAAGAAGGGAAACAGCATAAAATCTTTCATTTCTACTCAGAGAGGTAATTTATCAAGTGCTGACTGTATCATCGTTGTGCATGTGTAGTGTGCAGTGAGTGAGTATTTCTGTCGTGCATGGATGAGTATCCCCATCACGCTTTCTAGGCACTGATTTACTCAAGGGTCAGGAGCCTGTTGCCCATTTCCCCTCCCTTCTCCCTGTACCGCTGCCACAGGAGCACTTACTGCTCAGATCATGTGAGGCTTGCACTGTTCTCCTACCTAATACTGCTTGCAGCTGCATGCAGCCTTTCATGTTTACTTCAGCTTGGAGTTGTGGGTCTGCTGGGAAGGAAATCCAGCCACGAGACATTTTAAGTAGTGGTTTGATCTTTGTCAATGAGATCGACTCAATTTAGACACATTCCCTTGAAAGGTCAAATCTGGACTGGAATATGTTAAGGGCTGTCAGAACGCTGTAAGCAGGGAAGGCAGATATTGCAGCCACCAAGGGTTTGATTCCAGCAGAGAGTCTTGTAAATGGGGATGTTTAATAGACCGTGGAGAAGTTAAAAGGAAGGATTAGACAACTGGTTGGGTCAAGTACACTTAAATAATCATAAATGCGTAGGGTGGTGCTGTAATTAAAAATGCTCCTGGACTCAGCTGGCCTCAGCATCGGAGCCGTGCCTAGTACAGCCATAGCTTCAGTTCCAAGGGCCTTCCGTAATTGGTCCAAATTATATGAAAGTTCTAAAACTTATACTTAGGGTTAAACTTAAAAAAAAACAGAGTGGGAGAAATACACTAATGATTCAGACTCTTGAATAAACAATTTAACCACACTGTAACTGTAACTGAAAGTATTCATGACAGCTGTTTGGAAAGCAATTTTTTGCACAAAAAAATTTTCAATTCTCATTTTATCATGTTAAAAGGAAACTATTCTCAATGAGTTAAACATGTTACCCGAAGAGCCCTGATAAATGTTTATTAGATGCACTTTGATACTGAATGTCTGTAAAAAGCATAAGCAACTTTTATTTTTTAAAATAAAAGAGTATTTTTTATTGAAAAAGTGTTTCTTGACTATTTTGCTATATTTAGCAAACACACAAGAGTTATGCAACTCCATTAAATGCTTAGAATAATATTTCCTATGCACACTTTACTTGTTAAGTTGAAAGAGTGGTTTCTCACGCACCAGGCCAGAATCACATGATGAAATTCAAACTGATTGCTTTAGGCTTTCATTCTCTTTGATTACTTATTTGGGTCAGATGTTTAGAAAGAAGATAAATATCATATTAAAAATATTGACCTTCTCCTTGCAAACACATTTTTAAACAACTTTGAGAGCTGTTGCTCTGTGCTTTGTGATGTGCTTCTTGGTAAGTTCAATTTCAGATTTACTTATATTTTTTGAGGGACAGAAGTTGATAAATGCCCTTCTCACAGCATTGATGGAAATGTATGAGCCTGAGGTCTGTAACTGCTGGCAAGAAAGATGAGGCAGGAAAGGGCAGCCTGCTAATAAAAGGATTATTCAGAATATGATACTTATGTGACCCAAAATAGCACTTCTGTTTCTCTCATATTATATTTCTTGTAGTTGGCATACGAAAATTCAGCTGTGATCCTGGCTTCTTAAAAACCCTTTTTGTATGAAAAGTGACCTTTCTTCCTTAAATGTCCTGGCCTCTCTTGGTCCTTATGCCAATTTCAGCCATGTAGAAAGGAAGAAAGTAGCTTATCCTGCCACTCTAGCGAAAGTTTTCAGGAAACTGAAACAACGACTGTGTCTGGAGTTCATGTGAAAACTGATGGAGCTACATTGGAACCTGTTTAGCAACAATTAAACTGATGAAGATTAGCTAAATTCTACTACTAAAAATCTTTTATACGATTATTAAAAATAACTTTTTATACCATAGGCAAAAGTAAAAATCAGTAATACAAAGATTGCCTTAAAATACCAGTGAAATACCTCACAGGAGCAGCAGGGTCTGAGGAGCATTTCAGAGGGAGGTGGCAGAGTTGCCCTCTCAGAGTCTTTTCATGCAGCATCTTCAGGTATTCTGGACAAACAGCTATTAGGCCATCAGTCTGGAGGGAAAGGTTTGATAACTCTTGACATTTCAGGTAATGACATCTCAGGTTTTTTAGCATGAAGCTCTCAGGTGATTTGTGAAAATCCAGAATCCTGCCTTTCTTTGTGAAAAAAGAAGACTTGTATTTCTTGCCAGTATAATGTGCAGAAAGTGTTTATTCCTTTATTTTGTCCCTGAAGGGGATATATTCTCTTAGTACCGTACATTTTGAGATTGGGCAAAGCATGAAAGCAAAATCATGAGAAGCTCTTTTTCTGCCTGGTTCTTAGTAAGATATTAGGGAGTCTCACAGGGGATAAATGTAAGCAGCTTTGTTACTTATTTTCTTAACATTATTTGTTGTGTTTTTCCCATTCTGAAGGGTGCAGGCAGGCAAACAGAAAACTGCCTTTCCTCTTCAGTTATTTTGCATGAAAGGAGCAGCACATCCCCCTGTGCCTTTTCAGTACTACACAGACACTTCTGAGTTTGTACAGCACAGCAAGGACTTGCTCCAAGATGGTAATTTCAGGAAACTCATTCACAGTAGGGATTTTTTGTGCAAAAGCATATCCATTCTCTGCCAGTGATGCCCTGTTCCCTGCTAGGAGGCAGCTGCGGGGTTGCTCTTTGCACAGTGGTCATGATGGGAGTGAGCCCGTGCAAGGACCCTCTGGTTGGAACCTGGGGCTGAACCCTGCTTGCAGACTTACAGCACCAAAGGCACCTGGTCTGGGCAGCAGAGAAGGCTGGAGCTGTGTCTCTCCATCAGGGCTGAACCCTTTCCTCTCATGAAACAAAGCTGCTGTTTAACCCCTGGCCCGGCTGGAGCGTGGGTGCCCAAGACTGGTCCCACTGCAGTGCCATGCAGGCTGCAAGCACTGGCAGCTGGAGCAGCCTGCTGAGGAAAAACTGTGCATCATGAGGCCTCAAGGCAAGTATTCAAGCAAGGGTTAAAATGACTGGACAGCTTGCCCACTAGAAAACATGGGGTTTTTTCCATAGTCACTTCCCAGTCTTGGATGTACAGTCTCTAGTTACTGGAGGGATTCAGAGCTGGCACAGGGAGCCTCTTAAGTATTAGGCTGCCCCTGTGTGCTTGGCACCAAATTCAGACAATTTTGAGAACAGTTCAGATCTTCTAGAGGGTGGTTTTGTTATGTTTCGTTTTGTTTTGTTTTGGATTTTTTTCTATTTTTTTATTTCTTTCCATAAGAAAGCAGTTCTATTTTTAGGACTTGGCCCAAATTGTTGAACCTAGTGGTTTTACTGTTGTTGTTTTTCCTCTCTTCAATCAAACTGAAGTGGTTCTGGCTGATCTGACGAGCAATGCTGCTGCATCTCTTAAAGTTACACTCAAGGAGATTTTGTGATTGCACGAGTGCGTATGTTTGCATGGAAATTTTCTCTCAATTTCCCTGAATAAAAGGAGTCTTGACTTCTTCCCAATCTATACTCCATGCTTGTAAATGTCTCTGTTAAGACTGGTTTTGTGGAACATTGTGAAGGGAGGCTGGCCTAAAACATGATATGTTACTAAACTGAATTTTATATTTGACGTTTTTCTCCCCAGTCTCTTCTGTTCTTTCTTCCTGCAGCTGTTTCAATGTATAATGTTTGTCTTCAACCCGCATAGATACCAGAATGGCCCATTTTTATCACCTGTGGAAAATCAGATATCATAACAAACTGATGACTGAGAGCAGTCACTGAAGCAGTGAAAAGTATCCCTATCACCTCTCTCTTTGACTACAGCCCACATGTAGACCCTGCTCACCCAAGTTAGCTTTTGAATGAAAGGGAATATTGCTTCCTCTGCATGGTGCTATGCTTCAACTAATCAGCTTTTCCATCTGTGCTGGTTCCAGGGCCCAGGGGATTAAGGGTAATGCGAAAAGCTACCCCTTTTCTTCCTCTATGCACAGTGTTTAAGTTGCCACTTGCACTCTGCAGTCACACTGCAGTCTGAGAGCTGCATCTGTCCTTCTGCTGCACAGGATGTCTGAGCAGGCAGGAGGGCACATGCCTGTTACTGGCTGGTTTGGGAGCTTGCCAAAGAAATAGGATTTCCCCCAGTTTTGAGGGACCAAACTGAGTAGCAGTCAGCCACTTCCCATGGAACCGCAAATGTCAACAAGGCCCCTGTAGACTGTCCTGAAGTCATTTTTCCAGAGCATGGCTGGACACCTGTGCTTTGTGTTGTAATTTAGGCAGTTTTCCTACAGACTGAGACCTTGATTTGAAGAGGGGAAGGCACCTTCCGCTGAGTACAACTCATGGTGCCTTGAGGGCGGAGTTAAAAATCTGTGTCTGTCCTCAGGGTTTCCCTGTTTGCTGCTGGAGAGCTCTCTGCTTGGAGTCATTCTCAGAAGTGCAGAGTGGATTCCCTGTAGCCATCTCCTGCACAGTGCCCCGTAGGGGTCCAGCATCACCAGGCTGGGTGCTGTTTTTCTAAACACATTCCTGCATCCCACCTTTGGATCACTTTCTGGATGTAGACTTATGCTCTTACAAGTAACGAGTATAGACTTCAGAACTTCCTTGCAGAACTTAAAAGCATCCAAAAGATCCCAGGCTACTTTTTAAAAGATTTGAGAGCTGTCATCAAAACCATAATGAATTGCCAAACCATTTTCAACAGTCTCCAAATGTAAGTCTAGTCCATGGTCTTAAATCCTATGGAAAAAAAGGCATTTATATGAAGTTTAGCATTTCCTAATTCTTTCTGTCTCTGGCCCTGGCTTCTAGAAGTTCAGAAATGTGTGAAACTCAAAACTAGCCATATTTTCCCTTGATTTCCATTTTGCTTTTCTTAGGCAGTTAGGGCATTTTTTTCTTATATCAGATTAAAATTAATGAACATTCAAGAACCATTTAGTCTGTTGTACTTGGTGGGTTTTTTTCAGTTTTTTGCCAGAACTCTAACAATACAGTGTTCACCTAGCAAAGAGACTTAGATCATTATATGCTAAAAAGTATATTTTTCAAAGGAGCAGAGGCATTTGCTTCAGTTTCCTAGGCAAATTCTTACACGAGTAATTAAATTCTGCCTACTGCATTCCTCTGCCACTTCAATTGGATATGGTGTTCCTCCTCAGTTTGTTCCCTAAACTTTTTCATAGCATTATCAACTACTGTTAAGTAGTCCACCATCCCAGCCATGACTTCACTATAAAGGCAGTGATTGAAGTAAGACGCCAGATAAATAAAAATTAGGAGCATATTCTTGTGGAATTTGCCGTCCAAAATACTTGTTAGTCCAAATCTTCCAGATGAAAATGTTTTTAACCATGACTAGGTAGTACAAAAACTTATGACATAAATCAACAACATAATCAGCTGTGGTTGCTCTTAAATGAGGAATATTTGATGGTGACTTTGGTACAGCAGTATAAGTGGGTCACTGTGGGCCACGTGTACTGGTACCTTCAAACTGTGACCACTGTTTTACAACAGAAGTTACATTGGTGGGTGAATTTTAGTGTGTTTGCTGTAAGTAGAGGAAGAGAATGATCAGCACAATCCAACCCACAGGCAAAATCTGGAGGAGAGAAAAGGGCTGCTCTCTTTGTGTGCTCACAGTAGGTATGAGTTCAGGTATGAGTTGAAACAGCCTGATTACATGACCACTAGATAATTCCAGGGAACTTTTCTGCTACTCCCTCATAATCAGAGCGTTTCAGAGCTCCCTAACAGAAGTAAGTCTTTTTTCCCCCTCACATTGCAGCACATTCATTCAATAATGGCAGATCTGGGACCTGTGAAGCTAGTGTTAGAATACTAATTTTAGCTTTTCTTTGATTCCCCTATGTTACATTAAAAAAAAAATCTCTGAATTTGCATGGTCCTTTTCCTTGCAACTCTCGGCCTTTAACATATTTAGTGTAGTGAACCAAGACCACTGGTACTTGCTTCCCCTGAAATGATACCATTTTATTTGATTTCACCATAGACATACTCTGTATGTCACTGGGGGGCATACCAGATCCAGTGATCCCATAGATGTTCTTCAGTCAAGGCTGGGGTTGTGCTGCATTCCAGGCCCACCTGCTGGCTGACTGTCAGGCCCACCTGGGGCTGAAGTCAGGGTGGACTTGGGGAAAGCCACCCTCCATAACCTGGAGTGACAAAACTTGGTGACCAAACCACACCAAAGTCTTTGAGAAGGAGGAGAGTTTTTGTAGGAAGAGAAGGAAAACAAGGCAAGGCAAGAACAATTTCTTCTGGGAGCTGTCATTATGGAGGATCTGCTGAATATGTCAAGAATTTACAGCTCAGATGCAGGAAACTCAGTTGAACAAATATAAATGTGACCTGACATGGCTGCTGGAAAACTAAAATAATGAAGTATCTGACCTCATTCTGTGTGTTTCCTATAGTGGAAATTTCTTTGGTAGCTCTGAAATGCGGTGGTCTGTTGTCATTTGGTTGAGTAGTAATGGCACAAGTGGGAAGCGGTGGAAAAGCTCTCATTGAAGTGAGAACTGTAGCCTTTGATCCTGTCTTTATTCCCCTACCAGTCTGCAGGTTTGTTTAGTATCTGGCTGGTTTTGATTGATATGTGATACCATTATGCTCCCAGATTTATGTTTCATTGATGTAAATGGTTATTGTTGGTCCATGCCAGGAAAGAAACAGCTGCAGCCATTGGCCTGCACTTCCATAACAGAGTCCGGCAAGGGAGGGAGGTGAGGGTTCCTTTGGGGGTAGAGGAAGGAAGGGACTCCAAGTCTGAACCATCCGTACTTTAAAAGGAAACAGAATTCTAATTTAATTGCCTCTAAATCTCAAAGTCTGCTTGTTACCAGCTGACAGATGGTGGATGCTTTCAGATACTCCAGCCCTCTTGGTCATTTTCCTTCCATCTTTTTTATTTTTCCTGAAGTACATGCCAGAACTTAAATTACCTCAATGCAGTAAGAACTTCAGAAACCAACTCAAGAAACAGTTTTTGAACACAGAACTGTAAGACAGCATATTTTTGTGAAGTGCATATTGAGTTTAGAATTTTTTATGACTTGTTTTGCTTAATCTCTTCAATTTGCACATATATTCTGCTACCTTGAATTGAGAAAAGCAAATATCTTGCTTCTTGGAACATTTTTGTGTACTTAGATGATGAGGAAAGAATATCACAAAGAAATATTTTTGTTTGTTGTTTTTGTGATGCACCATAACTCTACACAGGAAACATTCTTGGTTTGTAAAGCTTAGAAGCTTGCTGAACTTTCTCTGCATGTTCCCAGTGTTTTAGTATTCCTTGTAAGATGTTTTCCCTAATGGATTTCACAGGTGCATTGCTTTACAATTGCTTCATGTGTCATATATCAAATGGCTTTTCAGTTTTTCTTACTTTTGGATTATAGAAATGTCCCATAAGTACAATTATCTCTTGTTTGACAAACACCTGGGAAGCAATACTATTTGTTTCATGACAGAAGGTTGTTTTGATCAAGAAACCAACGACAGATTTCATTTTTTGTTGTTGTTTTTGGATTTAGTGCTCCTGAAAAGAATTTTTGTCCTTTTTAATGCTTATTTTTTCCTGGTAGACTTGCCCTGTTTTTTGTTTGGTTGTATTTCTATATACATAGAGACAGAGGCTGGTAATCTCATAAAATTTGAAATCTAGCAGGAGTGAGTTCTGTACTCTGCAAGTTTTTTGGTTTCCTTTCTAGAGGAAACCTTAACAGTGAGGTATTTAGACCTTCACCACACCCCTAAGGCTGTGAAGCCCATGGGCACTGCCCATTGTGACAAACCAGAAGGTTCCTCATTCTCTTGATGTTGCACTAGGAATGGAAATGTCAACAAAGGTGTGTTTAGAACAGAAGAACATGATATAAATCTATATACAAGGCAACAGTGATGGTGTGACCAGCACAGAACATGATATAAATCTCTATATATACAAGGCAACAGTGATGGTGTGACCAGCAGTGTGATTACCAGAAAGAAGCACAAAGCTGCTCCACCAGTGACACCAGCACAAGCCCAAAGTTATAGCACTAGCTGGTCAGCAGGCATGAAGCTTTTGTAACAGCAGATATGGGTGAGGATACTGAGTTGTTGAGTGCTGCAAACATCCACGGCTCACTTGCAGCTATCAGACCTCATGAGGGGAAATTGGAAGGTTGGAGAGTGAGGGGAGATGCTGAGGCAGGACCTCCAGGAATGGCTGGTCAACTCCACTAGGCCTCTACCACATTCTTCACCTTCTGACAGTGCTACAACATGAGGGCAAAGGGAAATAAAAGTGTAGCTGCTTTACTAGAAAAGATTGAGAATCACTGGAGTGGAGCTCGAGAGGGGAAAGAAAGAGGTATCTTAAAAAGTGACATCTGTAAATATTTTTCCTGTCAGTGTAACATTTCTTCTTTTAAGAGAGAAAAGTCAAACCCACAGGTTTCAGGAGTAAGAGAAAAGGCCACTCAGGTTTCCAGGTCAGGCTTGGGTCTCCCGTTCTGCACGTTCTCTCTGCCTGGTCTCCAGCTCCCCTGCTGGGAGCCAGGAAGGGCAGAGCATGGCCAACAGGCCAGGTTCTTCTGATCACAGCTGTCCCTCTGTGTGCTTGCCTGGTGTGTGGCCCTTGCTAATGCCGGCTGAAATGTTCTGCATGTTTTTATAGAATTGTAGAATAGTTTGGGTTGGAAGGGACCTTTAAAGGTCATCTAGTTCCAAACCCCCTGCCATAAGCAGACACAATTTCAACTAGATTATGTTGCTCAGAGCCCCATCCAGCCTGACCTAGAATGTTTCCAGGGATGGGGCAACCACCACCTCTCTGGGAAATCTGTTGGTTCCAGTATTTTACCACTCTCATCATAAGAGAATTTCTTCCCCATATCTAGTCTGAATCCACCCTCTTTTAGATTAAAATCATTACCCATTGTCCTATCACCACAGGCCTGCTAAAAAGTCTGTCTCTATGTTTCTTGCAGACCCCCTTTAGGTACTGGAAGGCTCCAACAAGGCCTCCCCAGAGCCTTCTCTTCTCCATGCTGAATAGCCCCAACTCTCTTCGTACGAGAGGTATTCCAGCCCTCTGATCATCTTTATGGTCTCCCTCTGGGCTTGACTCAGTGTCTTTCCTGTGCGAAGGACTCCAGAGCTGGATGCAGTACTCCAGGTGGAGTCTCACCAGAATGGAGCACAGGGGCAGAATCACCTCCCTTGACCTGCTGGCCATGCTGACTTTTTTTTTTTTTTTTAGCAAGGAGCATTTCTCCTTTGTGCAAATAGGGGCTTGGTCATTCTTCTGGCTTTAATGTGGGTCTGCAGGGGTTTGGACCATGAATATACTTTACCACATGAGATTCTAAGAGCTGCTGTTCCACTGTCATCTCCCGGGTGCATGTGAATGTTTCAGGGGCAGCCATCTGTCTGTCTGTGTGCACACCGGGCTAACTGGGTGCGGCTATATGGCCATCAGCTGAAGGTCTGTAATATTGCCCTTGCATTTGGCTTAGCTTTCAAGAGCTCACTTGACTGCCAGGTGTCCTGGCATGGTGGATACCAGGCCAGCCCACTCAGGGAGGGTTACATGGGAAGTGCCAAGCACCATTACCAAATGAATTTTCTCAAAGCAAGAGAGGTCTTCCCCTGGCCCAACAAACCTGCTGTAGGATTGTACCCCAATCTCATTGTACAAAGTTGCTCTTGTATGACAGCTCAAGACCACAGTCCCCTTGCTGCAGTCTGAGCTTTTCAGTCCACATGAGCCATGAGTTGCTTTCTGGCTCCCCTTTGATAGACATCTAGAGACATATCTTGTATTGAATCCCTTTTCCCAAGAGATTGTTCTCCTTCTAAATATGCCACATTACAATCTAAAAATCCACATAGGCCAAGGTTTTGTTAGAAGTACTGACTATCAGATCTGAGAAAGTGAATTGACTTGATAATGGAATGAAAACCTTGGTTTTTTTAAAAAAATCAGTTTACAAAATGGAGACCATGGAGTGGGGAGGGAGGGGAGAATTAAGTTTAGAACTTAATTCCTCCACACTCAACAGGCTCATTTACAGGAAGAATACAACAAATCTCTTGTTTTTGCAGCACAAGGCCTTTATACAGGTAAACATGTTGAGAATGTTGCCTGTAATGTTTGCCCAGCTAGACCATAAAGAATTCCTGGTAGCAGAGGGGATCTAGTGCCATTGCCCAGCTCCGGCAACCTCTACTTTCCTCCTGCCCCTATCTGCCCTGCTGCCAGGGAGGGAGACTGCTGGAGTCATACTATTCCCCTGAAACTGTCCAGCAGGTTTATTCTGAGTGCAGACAGAGTGGTCTTCCATTTTGCAGTTACAGAAACAAGAATATCCTGTCAAACTTTCTCGCTTTCCTCCCTTCCCCACTGCCACTGCTTGGTATGACTGTAGGGAATATAAATGGAACAGGAAATTTGACCGCATCCAGGATCAATGTCATTAAAGACACATCTTGTTTTAAAATCTAATTTTATATAACTGCTGTGTTATATAATATGCTTTTGTTTGTCATCTTGATTTTTATCGAGGTAGTGTACATTCCCCTGGACCTTTTCACGAAGGAATGTTTATACCTGTGGGCAGGCACTAATGGCAGTGAAAGGCTTGCATTCATGGGAACAGCATTTAGCAATTCATGGTTGCCAAGGTAAGCAACAAAGGCATGCCCTCTGCCACTCCACTGCCTCTAAAAGAAACAGTCTCTAAGGTAACAGGCTAGCACCCCTTGAGGCCAAAAATCTTTAGCTTTTTAGACAGAAAAACACATTAAATAATACCAAGAAAAGCATTTTTTTTTGTCCAGGAATTTTTTTCTTCACAACAAGAGAAGGGGCTCAAAGTGTTCTATTTTTGGTTCTGTGCAGGAATTTAATTCAGCTGCTGCCCAGTCTTTGTGCACTCAACACCCCTTTGACAGTTTGGTTTCGGGGGCACATAGGACTAATGAGCCAAGGCATGACTGCAGTTGGAGACTGGCGCCTCCCAGGCCTGTGACTGTTGTTCAAGTGAATGGGCAATTTCTCTGATTAGCTTGGAATTTGCAGCATTATCTGGATGGTTATTTGGCATGAGCCCTTTTTCCAGGATCACAGTCAATTTGAGAGATTGAGTCACCTGAAGAAAAGGTCTGCAGAGACAGCACTTGCTAGATGCTGCTTGTGATAGGATGGGAGGAAGGGCTTCTCCTCTTGACTTCATCTTGCTCGGCAGCTGCTTGCCAACCTCTTTTATCTTACTGTAGCAAAAGGGAAGAAGTAGGTGAGTCATCACATTTTCCTAGTGCAAGACTTTAATTGGGAGAAGAAATAAAGAGTAGAGGGCTGTTTTTAAAACTGAAGTCTAACAAAAAGTGTGAAATGCGACAGCCAGATCACCTTTCTGCTAATGTTTTGTGTGTCAGAGACTCACTGCATGCTGAAGACAACTTGTCTTTGCAGGACATTTATGACTAACATCAGTACAGTTTGCTGCATGTGGGGAAAAGAAAACAAGCATTTTCTGGAATATTTTTCTTATTAAATGACTCAAGTTATCGAAATTGCTTGACAATTATAAAGTGACAATTCATGGACTGTAACAGAGTAATACAGGACCTACTGGATGTAATATGTCTTTTTATACCTGATGCAGTTCCTGCAGTTCCTAGAGTTCTAAATGTCTTGGAGCTCCTCATGAGAGGAGAGATGTGTCCTAGAACCCTTTTGCAGCTTGTTCAACAGACTTGATGCTGATATTAATAAGTTTTTACTCAGAACGGAGACAGACTGATAATCAGACCTAGTTTTATCTTCAGGTGTTCAATACATGACTCACATTTCAGTAAGTCTTTAGGAATAAACTTCAAGTTGTTGAGCTAACTTACAACAGTGCAAGGGAAAGATGATTTACCTACTTTTTACTCAGTCTGACAGAAACATTGCTGCCCTCACTGCATTCAAAGAAAGGACATACATTGCTGACAATTCCCTTTCATTTCATGTTCTATAGAATAATTATGGAATAGCGGTGGACCTTCCAATGGTTGAAAGCAAAATAACACAAAGAAGATTAAACAAGGAAGTGAATTAGTTACATCAGCCACCCCAGAAACACCAACATTGTGACAATTTGTTATTGTGCAAAAGATGCTAAGTTGAGGCCATGCCAGGAAATACCCAGACACTCCTTTTAAATTCAGCACCTTGTCACGTCCACATTTTAATGCACTGCACATTCACATGCTGTCATGCAAGAGGAGTCCTGTTCCATTTGAGACACAGATTGACTGCTGCTCACTAAGGAGGAAACTATTTGGTATTTGTTTATTGCGCATCTTTATCCACATCTCAGATGCACAAAAGGAATTAAATGTCACCTAAGTTTGGATGGAGACATGTTGCCATCTGAGCAATCTGTGCCTGTCTTCTGAGGAAGCAGAAGCTTAGTGTAAGCAATAGCTTAGTGTGCTTAGCACATGCCCACAGCACTGAGTTGGGCAGTCATAGCCACTTCCAGCTAGAACATGACCAAGATGTGAAATGAGTCTGGTCAGGAAAACAAAGCACCCAATCTCTATTTTCTTGCACATTCCCAGGAATATCCCTATAGATTTGGCTGAAACACTTCAGAAACATTAGTCTTGAGGAAGATATGCCATATGCAAATCTTCATTTTTACACAATTTTAACTAACAGAAAATAAGTTTCTGAAAGGTGATGTTTGAAACAACAGTAGTAATAGGGAACCCTATTAGACTTATCATGAACTAGCGAATAATAAGAACTAAAGATTGATTTATAAAAACCAGTTTTTCAAAATGCTGGCTTCAGTTAGTTTCCTTGAACTTAGTGCTGATATTTTTGTTGACTCCACAAAGTAAGTTAACATAGGAACTGCATTCTGTTTCTATAATTATAAAGTATTATTTCATGTCTAAGCTATCATTATTAGCTGAACAGTCTAAACTATTTTCCTTTTTTTTCCTGCCCAAAAAACCATTATAAAGTTACTGTGAAAAGACGAAACCTTGGGAAAATTAAAGTAAAAACTGATTGCTCATACTTTGACAATGTGGTTTATAAAGACTGTCTTCCAACAGCTATAAAATACTTGCATTTCCCTGTCAGAAAGATGAAAACATGTAACCACCATTTACTTAGCAGCTCTTAACTGCAGCTGGAAAATACATTAGTTTCATATGACTTTATTACCATCACATTTGTCTCATATTTTTGATCTGTACTTTTGCAGATCCTAAGGCACAGTGTACACATGCATTTATATAGCATTCCTTTTCCAAAGTACACATAATCTGGCATTTTAGGGGCTAATCCAAAATTCAGCAAGGTCACTAGGAAGACTCCTAGCTAAGCATCAGTCTATCCCCCTTATGTTCTGAGCAGATCTTTCCCCCCTAATGTATTCCCTAGCTTTCAGTAGCTGCTCCCAGAGTAGGTACAGGAACTGCATTAATGAGATTCTTTTTTCACATTCAGGTTTTATTCCAGTGTTTAGCAAAAAGTTGACTGATTATGAGATTTTAAATAATCAGTGTTTTATACAGTGGATGGCTACTGGAGCTTTTAGAATAGTCTTCCTGTAATATTTAAATTAAACTAGTGCCCAAATATTTTTGTCCCAAAGTTAGGAACTTCGTTTTAGTTTCAGACACACGGTGGAGAGGCCAGCCTCTTATTCAGACCTTATCAAAGTAAGTCAAATGCCTTGATACCTCAAAATTGGAGAGGAAATTATTTGAACATAAGAATTCTAGGACAGATTTCCAATATTTCTGGTCCCAGTTGCTGCTACCACAATTTTAGCTTTTATTTTGTAATATTGGCATTTATTTCCCTGTCTATCCCAGATCTGGAAAAGCAGAAGTCTAAAACATTTTTAAAAAAAGATCACCCTAACATTTTATGAAGTGAGGCAAGATTTGGGCAGTACTGACTCTAAGAATAAGCAAAGACCTTTAATTTTTTCTTCAACTGCTTTGCCCTTCTTCACCTCAGCATTAGTCAGGAAATCTCAAGGCATTAAAAGGCAGACCTCTTAGATGAACAAAGACAAAAATAGTGATGCCTGATGGAATACGTATTAGTGAACAGAAAATAATGGTGAACTGTGTTATCATGGATAATTAATTGTATAGTAGTAGATACTCATGAAGGAGAGGAGCTTTTCTCTCAGACCAATGTATTTATGGCTAGACTGAGTTCTGTCTATTGAATTGTTTCTCTGAAAATGCTTGTATAGGCCATGTTTTTCGTCTCCTTCTGTCTTAAAAAAGTTGAATGCATTTACAGGTAAAATACCATTAAATATTGTTTTTCTTTCAATCCCATGTGTTATGAGTACGGTCGATAAGTAGAAGCCAGTAATCTTATCCCTGTGCACTGCCGCTTACCCAACCACAACGAACATACCTCATTGTTATAAATAATTGTCGCCTTGTGGTACTTTCCTGGTATTTGGGCTTCTCAAGATCTCCCCAGTTCTCTACATTAATGTCTTACTGCAACTAGGACTGGTTTAGAGGTGATGATACATGAGCCAGGAAGGACTCCGCCTTATTTTCAAACCAGGAAACAACTCAATGACCTGACAGCTAAAACCACCTTTTGCTTTTAAACTGAGGAAAAGTGATGGGAATTCACTGAGAGACAGTAAATGTGAACCACTTTTAAATGCCAACCTAGCTTTAAATGGTGCTTTGACAACACACAGAAAACTATTTATTTTGGGACTTACAAGACTTCTGCAAAGTTGGTGCAAATACAATGAAAATTGTGATGTTTACATAATCTATAAATAAAACAGTAAAGAAACCCAAGTCCCACCAGGATAACAAGTCAAAAAGGAGTAGGGATAAACAAGATAATTAATACATGGATTGGTTGGGGTTTTTTTCCTTAATAAACAATGAAGTCCTTGATATACACATATTTGCAGATATGTATAAACATGCAAAACACAGAGAAAATGAAAATGTTTATCGAGTTCCATTTCCCAAAATACTACTAACAGGAAGCAGTCAAAGGTTTCACAGAAAGGAGCTGGTTTCTTGGATTCACAACTAGAGTTTCTTGAGAGAGTGGGTTAGGTCCTAGAAAGGCACTAAACCACTCAGATAACATTTTCTGGAGATAAAATTATTCATAAGATACAGCCTGATTCAGACAGAAACACAGCCTGACACTACATGTATGAAATTGTCCACATGAACATGTGTATTCTTGCTCACTCACCCAAAACATAAAATCTTCACTAAAAACGTGACCTCATTAACATATATAGTAGAAAGGTGGCTCTTGACAAATTGAAGTTGAAAAATATCAACCTCAAGTGTTTGAGGAGGCAGAGGGAATTACATCTTTTCGTTTTTGAATTTCCTCAGGACTATTTTTTGACAGTTCATCCAAAATTAATGGAAATGCTTCTTAATTCTTTGGATTTAATGCAAAAGTCACTTTCTTTTCCCCTACTACCTATAAAATGTAAATGTTTCCATTTCTAATCTTCAAAGTAAATTACAACTGATGAAGGAGTAATGCAAAAAGTTCCATTAGGCTCATCTCCATAGACACAGGATTAACAAAAATCTATTTTTCTTGTAGACATCCTAATATATTTATGGTAATGGTATAATTTTTTTTTTAATACACTAGTGAGGGAATTGCCAAACATACAGACAAAGCAAGTTTTGAAAAGTGAAGATAATTTTAGTAGAATCAATAAAGTTTGCTCTGGGATTTGAGAAAGCTGAAGTGAATGACCTGGAATCCTTTAGTTGCTTACACTTCCCACAATACTGGCAGGAAATAATAAAATGCATTTGAGAAATTGCACATGATTCTCATTAAGTGCCAGTAGGACTCGGGCATTCCATTTCTGCCTAACTCAAAAATGGAAATAAAAGCTGTATCATTCTTTATACAGTATATGTAAGGCTGAAGAAGACTTCCAGTCACTGAGAGCTATGCAGAATGAGAATATTCTTCTGTGTTTCCTACTGGTATTATATATTCAACTTGGAGGAAGGCCCACTGGAAAGGGTTTGGAAAGGTGTATTTTGTTTTTCAGTGGACCAGTACTACTTGGGTTTGTTAGACAAGAGTCACAGATTCTGGAAGTGGCAGTCTGTGTGCCAGGATTCACAGATTAGACAGGATATAAGTTTATGCATTGCTATATTTGCAGACTTTCATAAAAATGGGTATAAAGGCACCATTCCTTAGGCTAATACCAACAGAATACAGAGGAGATGAGGTCTCTACTTAGCTTGAACTATTTGACCTAGGAAGCTTGCAAAGTGTTTGCCAGGTTTTTTGCATCCTTATCAGTAAGTTTTCTAATATCAGGGAGGAAAACTCATAACCATTAACTAAAGATTTTAGTTCTCTAGGCTTTATCAGCAAATGCCTACTCCTGAGTATGTGTTTAGGCTTTACACCTGAACTGCTGATAAGCGATTTCCAAAAGCCCTGTGTGACTGCCTTCTTCCACTTGCATTGCAGTCAGGGAAAACTTACCTTCAAGTTTTAATACGTCCTTCACAAGGCTGATTTAAGGGATCTCCAGAAACTTCTTTTTGGGCACTGTTTCTCTGAATAATTTTTTTTCACAACCCACTTATGAAGATCAAGAAAATGTGGAAATCAACGGGACAGTACTACTAACTTTGCTGAGAATAGAGTCAGGCACTTGAAGTTTTGAAAGTGTCAGGCCAAAGCAAGATTGGCAGAGACAGCTGAAAGTCTGTCAGAACACTGGTCCTGGACTCTCAACTCTCTCTCACCAGAGCAGGTACCAAGACTTGCTTGTACAGTAGTGACCAAGATTGGAATGACCCTACTGGGATAAAAAAAAGCTAATAGAAGGAGGTCATCATCACACAAATGGTCACACAAATTCTGATCAACTATTTTTTTAGGATATGGAAAAAAGTTATGAAAAAAGTCCATTAGTTTTCACTTTTGTGTTGGTAAGAAGGAATAGAGAACATTCTGAACCATTCAACCTTTTGGAAACTTTCAGAAATCATGCAGAGCCCTTCAGCAGTCAGGGATATGTTCAGCTGTCATTCGCATGACCACCTACAGCTAATTAGGAACAGGAATTGAGAGAGCTCTGGTTAGAAATGCCAGAGGTTATGGATACGTCTACACTGTAACTCAGGTGCTAAGCCTGTTTTCAGACTCTGACTTCTATTCATTTTCTTCCATGGAAACTAGAGGTTTAAGCTGCCCTTTGGAAACAATCTAGTCTTCCCTGAGATGACATCCACTAATTATTTTGAGGATAATTTATTTTCAGAAAGCACTAGTTCGGCTTGTTCAGCTCTATGCAGTTTTTCTATGTCATTCTAACAAATTTGTTCTCTCTCTCACTAAGTCATAACATGCTCCACAGTGTGCATTACTTGCATGTCATGCTATAAAAACACCACTGCAGCAGGCTGAAAAGTTCTGAAAAGTCACAACATAAAATAATTATGTCTTAGGCCATGGGGGCTTCCTATGGACTCCAGAGGAGACATTAGGTGAAGTGCTCCACAGCACAGCCCTGAGTAGTATGGATGTGACTCACTCTGTGCCACCTGGTGTAGGATTGCTCCCTGAGGGGAAGTCTGTAGTAATGTGGCTGTAGCTATTGCTACAGAGAAAAAATTAAGAGTTCCTAAACCAGGGAAGAAACAGAGGAATTTTAAAGGATCCTCAGAAGAATTAGCAAGATCTTAGGAAAAAAATATTTACAATCTATTCAGAGAAGAAAAGGGATGATGCAATAAAAGCACAGCAGTTGGATAAAAGAAGACCATTCTACTGCTGCCAATTCTTCATTGTAATATGCCTCAGCCAGGCCCCAAACAGAGATTTGCTCTACCATAATTCCTGCATTCAGTTACCCTTGAAATATATTTATTACTGGTGGTTAGCAGTCAGCCTTTGAAATGGTGCACTAAGTGCCTCATTTTTATATTATTTAGTCAGAAAAAGTCATAATTTAACTTTGTTTTGCAAGTGTTCTGACAGACCAAGGAAAGCTTTCTTTTTTTGTTATCCAGTGGTTGGGTGAGTCCCTTGTGGAACATTTGGCATCCGAACACTTGAGTGTTAAATGCAGCATCTTTTCTCCTTGAGCAGGGTGATATGCACTGAAGGCTCAGCCCTTCTTCCTTCCCATATCCCAGATTCTTGGAGAGAGAAGAGGCAGAACAATTCCTTGAACCAGCATGAGGCTTTGCTTCAGAGACACTGTAGGAACGACTGTGCCATTCTGGCAGAAATGAGGAACAATTATTCTTGCTGTTGTTGAATCTTCTCTTCAGGAAAAGACATGGACCAGGGGGGTGAAAGATCTTGAACTATAGACCTACTGTGGCCAGCACACAGCAGAGCCTCCTCAGGATGCCACCACCTGGGATATTCCACCACCTGGGATATGCCACCAACTATAGGAAGCAACCTATGTGAAGATGGAAAATGTGCTACAAATGCAATGGTCTTTTTCAAGAATTTCTGCTTTCCAGAGAGATTTGACAATCCTGCTTCAGCATCAGCTGGGGTGTGGCAGGCAGTCTGGCCAGGAGTATTGGCAGAAATGTGGGCAAATGCCAAGTGAAATCTCTTCAGTCCCGTGCGTGGCCTCCTAGAAACCCACGTGGAAGGGATGCGGTGTGGCAGCCTGTGAGAGCTCACTGCAGCAGCGAGTTCCTCTGCAGGTAATGGTGCTTGGCAGCTGGTCTGTCCCAGCCACCCAGACTTGAAGGAAAGGGGATTGATTTGGGCAGGTTTGGCGGGTGCACTCACTATTTTATTGACTTCTTTCTTAGTAATAGAGGGATAAGGAAGTGAAGGATCTGTTGCACATACAGAAGAAATCATATGCATTTACACTGAAGGTTAATCTGAGGCTATTAACATACAGCATTTGACCTCTGTAGGAAGAGAAATGTAAAAGAGAGGAGTAGCTTTTTTACATCACTCCTAGGAGTGTACACAAGGGGAATCACATCAGATTTCTTCTTGGTGCATTTGCTCTGCTTACTAGCTTGGAATTTGGGTTTTTTTGGTATATTGGGCAATATTGAAATGCTGGGACAGGGAAAAAAAAAGGCTCAAACTGTTCCTAAGGCTGTTATAGTCTTATAAGTTTAAATAGTAGAGTAAATAAAGTAGTGTGCCTGGCAGTTCTCTTTAGCTGTGGTAGACATATATACTTACGAGCACAATGAATTTTGTTAGCCATCAGTTTACCTCCACAGCAAAAAAATCATCAATTTACTAAAAGTCTGGTCAAAAAAATGACCCTAAATTAATGACAATAAAAACCAGTTCTACAGGCACTTCCCAGTTTTGTTTTAATTGTACAAATCCTAGTTTATGTGCAAAATTTTATTTTAAAATTCTACGGCTCTTGTTCAGGAAGGCTTTTCTTCCTCTTTGTAGAGTTAATTCCTTTGCAGAGTCCGTGCATAAATACATATGTGTATTAGGCACACCCAAGGTCTGTGAACCGGTCTTTTGGTCTTTTTACTACTACTGCTACTATTACTACTATTACTACTACTACTACTATTATTATTATTATTGTTGTTGTTGTTGTTGTTATTATTATTTTGTTTTGTTTTAATTAATTTTATTTTTAGCTGCTTTTGCTTCTACATGTAAGTAGTTCCAAAGTGAGCAAAGTTGCTGAGGTGGGTATCTCATTCAGAGAAAGTAAATAGACTTGATTCAATAATCATGGGACACTCTACACTGGCACAGCTTTCCTTGTGCCCTCTTCCTCACCTTTCTTCAACATACACTGGTGGCACATCCTGAAAGAAAACTCTTCCACCACCACTCCCTTGATATTGATATAAAGGCAGCTTCACATCCTCCCAGATTCTTCCCTTTCCTCAGTAACCATGAAAACACAACATCCATCTTTTCCTCTCTCTGACTGTGTCTTTGGACTTTAAGCCAGGTAAGAGTATGAGCTATAAATTGAAGTGAATTATACAGCTGGGTAAATAAAGTGAGACGAAAGGGAGAAAAAGGGAAATGTGTTTCCTATCACAGAGTTTAAAAAACAGACTTGGCACACAAGGGGAAAAAACAAAACAGGAAACAAGTTTCTACATATAAATTAAACTTTTTCACCCTCAAACTTTTTAGATAGCCCAGGAGTAATAAGTACGTGTGTTTCTTGGACCAGCAAAGCAAGCATTCCAGCACTAAATGGCTTCCTGTTCAACACGTTCAAAGCCAGAGGCTGTTTTTGGGGGTTGGTTAGAAATATGTGTGAAGTATGCACTTTTACTTCAGGCCAAATAAAATGTTTTTAATCTCCTTCCCATCCCCCTACCCCCCAAAAAAAGAAAAAGAAAAAAAGTCAAAAAAGCAGAATGTGACCAAAGTTTTCTCTTTCACTAAGGAAGTTCAATGATTAGCCTTCAGTTAATGTGCAAATATTCTCACTTCCATGTAAAGATACTTAAAAGGGAACTGGTGAATGTCATTCTACACTGGCATTTGATGCTGTTGAACTATAATGAGTAGGTGCATACAGAAGCTGAAGAACTTGGCCCCACACAAAGACAGAAAAACAGCAAATATTTGAGGGTGCAAAGTGTGTTACAGCATTTTCCCCCATTAGTGTCAAAGCTATAATTCACAAATTGTTGATCCATTTTCTTTTTCTACCACATCAGCCTCAAATATTATTTGGTACTACATTTTGTTTGCCCATAGATCTTTAGGTTTTTGTTTGGGTTTTTTTTAGGTTTACAAGGTTTGATTACATGGCCAAAAGTCAAGGTAAGACACATGGGAAAAAAACATGGAGCGCCATATGCCATTAATGTGCCAATATGAGGGGGTTTTCTAGTTCCTCAGTGAAGCCACAGGGTCTTTTTTGCAAAAAAAAAAAAAAAAAAAAAAAAAAAATTCAGAAAAGTACACCTTTTTTTATCTTACAGCTGGTGGGCAAGAGGTACATCTAACTAACCTAGACCTCAGTTTGTCCCTTTCTATAATTTCACTAATTACTGCTTCTAGTAACATATTTTCTCCCAACTCCAAGGAAACAGAAGCCATGTAAGTGGTAGCCAACTATTTTCTTTTAGTATTTTTCTCATTCCAGTGTTTTTGAGCAAACTCAGGTTCTAAACACTGTTCTGCTTCAATATTTGAAGAATGCTATGTACTGAGTACTGTCCTAGCTGGTATGTTGTTGTGAGGCATTGGTCTCGTCTGTTGCTCGTATGCCACCTCGAATGAACTGAGCTGCATACTTTGTTTTGGTTCTTTCTGCATAATTTTTACAAAAAACCCAACCAACCAAAAAAACAACCAACCCCTCCTTCCCCCATTGCTAGGCCCTTATGAACATTTATTTTTGGGTTTTCACTTGAAGAAAATGAATCCTAGGCAGAGTCTCCAGTCTCACCTAAACCGGAAAAATTCAACCTGTGCTGATTTGCACCAGAATAAGCAAGAATTTTCTTTAGTCCCTTCCAAATATAGTACTCTTTTCAGAGGTTCTGCTGAAGATAGAACTAACAAAGTTAGTGGAAGTTAATGAATGAATGCTAGATAGACTTCACTGATGGCTCATCCCTGCACCTCCACGTACTTCAATATCATACCACTCTTGATATCCAGAGATATTCCTGGGGGTGGGGAGGCCAGTGGGAGAAATGACCAGTAAAGGATACGTTTCCCTCCTTGGAAGTCCAGCTTTCCCAAGGTAGGTTGTAGGAATTCAGTTTCTACTGAATCTGTGGCAGCTGCTCAGTGAGGCTCTTCTGCTACCTCCCTGGAGCACTTAAATTCAATTTCAGTTTAACTCCATTTTCCTCTACCCTTTAGACTCCTTCCTTCCCACAGGCCCATCCAAAATAAAAACACCACATTTGTTTATTATTCTGAACCTTGCAACTTCCTTTCCCCTGACCTTCACCATTAATACTTTAGACTTTCTGTTCTAGTTACTTCACATTTAATATTGTATTTCTACATATCAGTAATTTTTCTGGCGTGTTAAATCAGTCATTAGAAAACTGATATGAATTCTCAGGAAGGGGAATAGGTTTAGCTATGTCCTGTGGAAACTTCAGGGTCCAAACTTTCTGTACAGTCGTGTTGGCCAAACTTCAGGCTCACAGCAATAATCAGTATCAACAGGTTAAAATACAAGGTAATACACTCTGGTATAATGAATATGTTTCTTTTAATTCAGTCTATTTTTCTAAAGTTGGCTTTTGAAACACAAAGCTTTCACTTGCAAACAGAGAAAAGAATTATCTGCAAAATATTATGAAAATGCGCATGAATCTTATGTGTGGGCTCTAACAGTTACTCCTGGGCTCCCCACACACACACCTTTGAGGGAAGGCAAAAATACAACATGAAAAAAGAAAAAAAGGTGAAAGAGCAGGAGAGAGAAGAAAGGAGAAAGGAAAAAAAAAGAGAGAGAGAAAGGGAGGAAGGAAGGAAGGAAGAGAGAGAGAGAAAGAAAGAAAGAGAAAGGCGGTTGAGAACAGAAATCCAACTAAAATTGGAAAAGAAAACCAAAGCAAAAGAAAGATTTCTGGGAGAATTTATGGTAGTTTAAATCCCTATTTCTTTTGCCAGGTAGAGAAATCCTAAGCCTGTTACATGATCTTAAACATCTTTCCAAGTCCTTCAGTGAATCACTGCCATTACCAATATGGGCAGAAATTTACTATATCAGCTTCCCAGACACTGAACACAGTGTTGGCAGAGCTGATAGATATTAACTCAGTGAGTCAGATAGGGTGTTCTTTTTTTATCTTCAAGGCACACAGGAGCAGCTCTAGCCATGTTGCCCCTGCAGCTGCTGCTGAAAGCTGGCCGGCCAGTGTGATAAGGCTGGGACTGCTGACAATTGGTACTGCAAGACTTGCATGGTAACTTCAAGCTGTTCCAGAAGGCAACAAGACTATTACTGATATCCTGGAGTAGTTCCCTGAGGTCATGTCAGTCATATCCAGGAATCTAGGAAAGCCCCAACAAATAATACTATTGCTGTCATTATCATGAAACATAGTTGCAGGCATCATTATCTCAGCTGATAAGCTTTGTCAGTCTCACAAAGCTTCCTCATTGGAGCTTTGTACCTGTGACATTATTTACTGTGGAAAATTTCACATTTAACCTTTTTTTTCTTGCCCAGTTCTGTTCTTTCAGATACAGCTGCTTAAACAAAGTGGTTTGGTTTTGTGGAAGCAAAGTCCATACATTATTCTTTACTTAATGGGAATTTGTTTTATTCGTTGGCAGGAAAGACTTTTGAGTATTTTCTGTACCTCTCTTAAAGAAATAGATTTTTATTCGTTGGCAGGAAAGACTTGAGTATTTTCTGTACCTCTCTTAAAGAAATAGCTATGGCTGAAGGTGATCAGGATAGAAGAGAGCAAAGAATACATTCTGCATTCAGTGGAAACACACCATGAGAGCAATCTGACGGTGCTCTGAAGCAGCTGTGTGTTGTGGAGTCATTATATGGTTGACTTCTGCCAAATGGAATCAGTGGATGAAGTAACAGCCAGAGTCTCAAGTTGCTGTTCAAGAGACATCAGGTTTTATTTTCTCTGATTTTTCCATCATTTTCTGCTTTCAACATTCCATCCTTTGAATCAGTTGAGAAATCTGAATTTCAAAACCAAATACTCACTGAGAAAGTTAGGCTATGCTGACCTATAGCTAGGAAACAGCAGCCATTTCTTCAAGATGAATACATCCCTCTGTGCTTGTTTTGTCCTTGTACTTTTCCTCAGTCACAGCTGGCCACAGGACAAGGAAGAATGCCAGGGAGATGGGCACATCTACCTCTCCTTGTGAGCAAACCTACCTACCAGAGTATACTCCATCTCTGCTACCATACTGCATTACTCTAAAGAAATCTCCTTTGAGTCACCCTGAAACATCAAACCTACAGGACTTATGTGCTTGAGAATTTAGCAGAAGGGACTTTTAGTCTTTTTTTCAGCAGTGCCTGCGTTCATCCTGTTGGTCTGTAACATTTTGAAGAGGGATATTGAGGACCAAGGGCTATATTCTTTAAGTGATCTGGACAGTCTTACTTACATAGCAAGTGCTTTTTCAACACAGTCACAACTGACTCATCACATTTCTGATGAACAACTAGATGGGTACAAATTCACTTCAGGGAGATCAGGGGTGCTGTCCCAGACTTCCCTAAACAAGTTTCCAGCTATTTCCAGCTTACAAAAATTCCAGGGTCTTTTGCAGCTCACTAGCTGCAAGTCCTGACAGTGTGACTTCAGGCTTCCTTGAGTGCTGTACCTCAAAAACAGCCGACAGGAGGTCAGCAACAGACTAACAGGAAACAAATTGCAAGCTCCTACAGGAATTTCTTTCCTAGTCTGCATAAATTACTGATGCACTAGCCTGGTGTTAAAGAGAGGTTGCTTGACTGTTATCCGCTGGTAGATTTCAAGGTTGTGGGTGCAATGACTGACCTGCTCCATCTGCACCTGACAGTGATTACCTGCAGTGCTCCTCTTCCCCTTAGGGTATCCCCCAAACCCCCAATATTAAGTGTCTTGATGGGAGATTGAACCAAATTTGAGTGCAATGCCAGTCTAGGTGATTGGTTATAAGTGATGCTTGGTGTTTACTAGCAGTAAAGCCTTTTCAGGAGCCATACAAACTGTAAACCAGCAAGTCTCTCTTTCTCCCTTGTTCTCTGTCCCAGTATGTGTGCACACACACACACACATGCACACACATATGTGAAAGAGCCCAAATTCCGGGAGTGCCCAAATGTCATTGAGTGTGCTGGAAAATAGCATCAATGCAAGGCTGACACATGACTGTTACTACATTTGAATGCTGCCATCACTAGAGAAATGCTCTAACCTGGTAATTCAGGAACAGGAACTAAGTCATTTTAACCAGCTTGTTATCAAGACACCATATATGCACTGTAGACTAATTCACCAACATCTTATCAAAACCAGGGATTTGCCACATGACTTAGTGATGCTTGAGACTCCTTGATTCCTTCTGAACCATACAGAGCAGTTCCATCAAAAGAAGAGTGGAAAGATGCAAGCAGGAGCAAGTAAGGGGGAAAGAAGCCTGAGACCATGACCCTTTGGATATGCTGGGGGTCCTTTTCCCTTTCTTTTTGTGCATTTAGAAAGCGGCTGATGGGATACATTTTGCAAATAGATAAAAATACATGCACAAGAGCTGGGAACATTTTGTACACAGATGTGAGTCAGTACTTGGCAGGTGGTAATGGGAGTCAGATTTCCCAGACAATAATTACATTTTCAAAATAAGAATTAAAGAGACAAGGGAAAAAGGACTTATTCCCATTAGTTGAGAGTATGAGCCCTGAAGTGAAATTATCTTTTCTTTCCACATAATTGATTTTACATCACTTCAGAGGTTGCCTGCATAAAATATCCAGGAATGATAAGCTGAATCTTGCAAGGGCTCCATTTTCTAAATGGATACAGGTTAAATGACTACTTATTTCTCTCCTCCAAGCTGTCCAGCCATTTCTGATGTAAAAACTGTACAGACATGATAACAATATAATATAGTGTTCAAATATGTCCCGTGAAAATGTCACAAGAGGACCCAACTATCAGTGTAGTTAGCCAAGGAGAATAGCATGTGGCACACCATTTGTTTTATTGTTGCTGTGGATCAGAAAAACTTTTCCATAGCAAGACTTTTCCATATCAAATTGAGAACTATGAATTCAGGCACGTCTTCTACTTCTGTGGCAAACAGCACCCAGCTTCCTCTTAGCCGTGTGGAACCGTGTCTTGGGCTTACAGTGCATTTCCTAATTTCATCATAAAGAGACAGATGTGGCCAGAACCACAGAGCTGTGGGTGGGTTATGATTCTGTGCATTGTAATTCGACTTTTAATTGCTGCTGATTTCAACCTTTGGTTATTCTGTCACAATCAGTCTTTTTAGTAGATCTTTGAAGACTTCTTTTCAAAAACAGTACGTGAGAAGATGCTTGCCTTTGGTAGAAAATCTGCCTGTCTGTCTGCCTGCCTACATGCCTGTATGTTTATCTACTATTCTACACATTTCTAAGGAAAAGCAGAATGCTAGCAGTCAGAACAAATTGGTTTTGGGACAGAAGTATACTTGTAAGTTTGTGTTCAAATTTTCTGATGAAAAGGCACACTCCTGTGTTGACCTCTGCCTGTTGTAATGAACCAAATCTCCTCTCCAGGTAAGGAGGCTGTGTTGTGCCCTGGAAAATGTATTTTAACCAGAGAACTCTGCCTAAAAAAGGGAAATAAGAGCATAAAGCCCCCCAGCATGATGGTGTTATGTTTCCACTTCTGTTTTCAGTGAGAAATTGAATATTTTAATATTTAATATTTTTTGTTAATTTGTTACCAAATATTTTGTCAAAAAATTTTGCTTTCTTCTTCAACCCCAGCTCTCAAGGCAGGTCTAGGTGCTTTCTCTGTTTGTTTGTTTGCTTAATGCAGGATAGGGGTAGGCCGTGGAAAAGTGTGATCCATATAGCATTGAATCTTCTAAGAAACTGTATCTGGAGAAACTGTGAGCCAAAGGAACAATGTTAGGCTGTATCCCTTCCCAGGATTTTTTAGGCTTCTATCTGCAGTTTGTCCAGGATGTTATCATATTTTTCTGTAATAATGTCATTTAATATGCATACAGCAGTCCTAAGAAAGATGAGTGGGTAGAAACCACATCTCCGTGAGAGCCAGATATTACCACAAAACCGGTGGGGTGTAATGCTTTCCAAGTCACAGAAGTGCCCTACCATGAGATGGGTCAGTAGCCCAGAACAGGATGCATTTTTTATTCGTTTTAATAGGAGGGAGAAAGTGTAGAAGCTAGCAGACAGATTATATACAAAAAAAAAGTCTTATAAAAGTACTTTTCTGGGAAAAGTGGGATTAAATATTGCAAGACGTAATTAATGTGTTATGATACTTGAAGACTAAAACAAAGAAGTTTTTTGGTATCCTCAGCTTCCTTTTTCTAAGCAAATTCCTGGAGATATGTACAGCATTACAAGTTCCAGTTGTTTCCCATGATTGAAAGCTTCCAGGTTACCCACCCACTGTTAAAGGAAGTGCTGGTCTTGGCAGAAAGCATCACTGTCAGTTCAGTCCTGACTGGGGCCAATGGGAAATTTCTGGTTGTCCAAAATACAGCTGGGTTGAGTTCTAAGGGACATAACATCCTGAGGCTCATGAGGATGTGGATATTCTCAAGTGTACATTTGTCTTTGGAAGTGCATGACAAATATCATAAGACAAAAGTTTGGGCTGCAACTTGGACATACCCAAGGGAGAAGGGGCAGCCCTCTGCATCTGGTGCTCAAGCCCCCTCATGTGGCTGTGAGAACAGCCTCCTGAGGCGGTGAGTTCATCCTGCCAGGGGAGAAGACATCGAGGGTTCCTTGGCAGCCTGTAGAAAGCCTCCAGAATCACAGATTGGGTCAGGTTGGAAGGGACAACAGTGTGCCATCTTATCCGACTTCCTTGCTCAGTCAGGGTCACGCTAGAGCACATGACACAGGATTGTGTCCAGGAAGTTTTTGAATATCTCCAGTGAGGGCGACTCCACTCATAAGAGAGATGTTCCAGTACCTTAACTATCCTTGTTACCCTCTGCTGGACCTGCTCCAGGAGCTCCATGTCTCTCTTGTCCTGAGAAGCCCAGAACTGAACACAGCACTCCAGATGTGGCCTCAACAGGGCTGACTACAGGGGCAGGATCACATCCTTCATCCTGCTGGCAATGCTTGTCCTAATGCACCCCAAGGTTCTGTTGGCCTTCTGGGCCACAAAGGCATACTGCTGGTTCATGGACAGCCCCAGGTGCTTCACCATAGCTGCTTTCCAGCAGGTTGGCCCACAGCACTGAGGCCAGTTGGCAATGAGGGTCTGTTGCTTGTTAGTTTTTTGGCCTTTCTACGGATGCAAACTGTAAAGGGAATACATACTCTGTGACCTGAAGTGGTATCTCTGTTACTGGGTACCAGATACAAAAAGACATAATATAAAAAGTGTGTTATAAAAAGAACAAAATATTGACCTGTTCCTGTGGTGAATGGGTGTGAGCGGACTCAAAGTGTGCTGTGCTGTTACTTTTCCTGATCCGTGAGTAGAGATCAGTGTTTATAAAAACAAGCAAACAAGAAGCTAATTTAAAGCACTTCAAATCTAGTTATCTCTGAGCTTCAGAAGACTGGACTCCAACTGGTTCTGTATCAGGAGTGTCATGTCCAGTTCTGGTTTTAAGTCATAGCTTATACTTTAATGGACATTTAGGGTAAGATTTGTCCTGCCCTAGTTATTTAATCCTAATAGAATTGCCCAATCTGTGGGATGTCTGCTTTCAGATGTCCTTGAAGAATTTCTTAATCATCTGGCTTTTGGAAAATTTGTTTTCCACAGCTTCTGTTAAAGAGGAAACCCTATGCAATGAGGTATCCAACACTCACTGGGCCAGGAAGAGAGGGAGAGGAAACACAACACTTAAGGGCCAGAATGCTGCAGGGCAGTTTCTGTATTTTACCCAATATTTGCATAAAGTGACTCACCCTTCTCTGGGCATCAACCAAAATCTTGAGGAAAGCAGGTACCAAAGCTCAGCCTGTCCCATCTGATTTGCTCTAGGCAGCTGTGAGTGATGGAGTGCACGTGGTTTGGTGTTCAATTCTCAGGTGCCCAGCTCTGCTGAGGCCTAGTAGGAGGAAACTAGAGATCTAAGCTTTTGAGCATAGACAGAAAAATTTAGTGTTGCAACAATACCTGTACTTCTAAATCTTAGTGTTGCTTTTGGACCTAATGTCCACTCTGATTCATAGACACTGCATGTGTCCTGTGCCTTAGCATTCACCTGTGTGTATTGCTTTTTCTCCAGCCTTACCACTCCTGCTCCCTTACAGGATTATTTTTATTTAAACCTACAGCCTTTAGCAAGCAAATATTTTTGGCTGGATTGAGTTCTGTATCAAAATGCCTTTTCCTTTTGGTACAAAAATTTGTACATCTCTCTAATATCTCTTTTCCTTCAGTGGTCACTTGAAGGGTAAAATATCTACAAGTACCAAATGCAGTTTTGGTAATGGGGTACTAGCACAGAGTAAACACTTCTCCACAGCATTTGTGTACTTCAAACCATTCCTCATCAGTACTATTTATTCTAAATTGAGCATAAGGTTGTAACTGAAGACTGTTTCACTAGTGTCTATTAATACTGGGTCAGATTCTATAGCACTGGCTACATCCAAAAAGTCCTTACTTGCACCAGCAAGTTCTGTTTAAAGTAATAGGTAATTTAATTCCTTTTTGACTGCCTAATCTGGCCCACATTTAGGGATGCAACAACGTTTTTTACAGTATTGGTAAGATGATGAAAAAACTTTATAGAAAAAATTTTAAGCTCCTGAAGAAAGTGATAGCTGATGTCATATGTATAATTCTTTCCAAATCCTGCTTATAGCAGTCTAGAGTGGGGATCTTCTGCTGAAATAATTGCCAGTATTTTCAGTTTCACATATTTTTTCAAGGGGCTATAACCTTCCTAACAGTAGTTTGAGCAGAAGGTTGTTGTGAAAGTGTCTTTTCCTATATTGGAAGAGTGATACTGGATTTAAATTGAAAACTAAAATAACTGTTAATATCTCTTAAGTACTTTTCTGATACATTTGTTCATGTATTAAAATGACACGTAGAAGCAGTTAGCAAAATGTTCACTTTAAAAAGAAGGAAGCACAGAGTGGATGGAGAAGGACGACCAGGATTTTTCCCACCCCTTTAACCACTGTAAGAAATCTGTTTTTAGCTGTGATATGTGTTGTGTAAGTACCAAAGAGGGGCTTGAGTCCTATGCAAATGGAGGCATCTGCTGTACCTCTTTCAAAAGACCTGGCACTCTCTGGAGGGCTCTCAGCCTCTCTCCTGGGGTCAAACATAAAGCTGAGAGTTAATCACACATCCACAAAGACACGCTGCTGCACTGCTCCCAGAGTGCCATTCTGACAACCATCCTAAGTGTGTCCGCAGTCCCTGTGCTCCCATCTAGTTTTCTGTCAGTTCTGTGCTTTCATTTAAATCTTCTTCCTTGTGGGGTTTTTTTCTGCATTGTGTTTGTAAAAAGGGAAAAATAGCCCCTCTTCATTGGCTTGCCAAACCAATTTTACCAGTCTAATTTACCTTCTGTGTAAATTTTTCAGCACTCATGATCTTTTGAGGAATCTTCCTGTACTTCATCTTCACTTGAACATAGGTCATTATACTTATACGAGTGACTTAATGTGCTCATAATAAATTCAGAATCTTACCTGTCCACATTGGGAAAAGATGCCTTAATGAAACGCCTGATGCCCTTGGTCTTATTACGTTAGCATTTTCAAATAATATGATAAGAATCTGGAGTGAAACTTATCATCTCTCAACTTGAAAACAGTTTTTCTTGTCTTATATTTTTCCATTCACCATGTGCTTAGGGACCTTATATCCTGTGACCAGAATTCATATTCACCTCATTTAGACACTGCCTCTTGAAACCTGACATCTAGTCCATGCTATCTCTCTAGGGCTAGGGCTCTAACTGAAGGGAGGAAATTCAGTTCACTGATCAGAAGGTGGAAAGACTAGTATCTAGAATTAATGGTTTCTCTCCTTTAACTACAGAAGGATCTGGAGGAACTGACTTGACCACATGCCATAACTTTGTGGTGGTTATGTGATATGAGTCCTACTCCATTATTAGCATGTATATTAATAAGTATGCATATTCAGGTATATTCATAGTCAAGTTTATTAGAGATGCAATGATGCAAAAAGGCTTGAGGGAAGAGATAATACTGCATGTTACCAGTTCCATTTATAAGAAAGAGGGGGCATACCTAAAGCTGCCAGTTACACACAATATATTAGCTGTTGCTATTCTAAGTGCTCTCTGAGCTGAAAAAGGTGAAGAGCAAAGAGTCACCTGAAAATTTAAGTGGAGAGTTGAAAAGAGAAATATAAGAATTATTGTTACAGTTTAAATTTGTTTATCAAGACTTTTAAAATTAAATAATCCAGAGATTTGTAGCAAAGCTCGCAATTTTGGCCTAAAGAAAGAGTTAATGTTAGTCTTCTTCCAACATTAAAACCCTATTCAAAGTTCATGATCTACCAAGATTTCTTAACCTTATCAGGAGAACTTCAAAGAAAATGTCTGAGAGTGGGTGTCGCTGGAGAAAAAGAAATAAACAGGGGCTAGCATAACTATAAAATTCAGCTTGTGAAAAGGTACAAGGCAGATGGTCAAAATGACAAGAACAAATACACAAGAGGGCAGAGCTCTGTCTGTTACAGCAGTATTGCATATCACTTGTGTTCCTGCTTATGGTAACCTTGTGCTAGCACAGCTCATTTGATCTTTCTGGATCTAGTCCTGATTTTTAGTGATGGGAAAGCAGAATCATTCACATGTGCCTCTTGCTTTTACTTCTCCTTTGAACTAAGAGCTGAGGAAAGTGGAAACTTCTTGTGAATGTTGATATTATACCCTACGGAAGGTTGGGCTGAGAAGCAGGAGTTTAATGTCTTTGTATATATTCTTCTGTTACACAAGAAATTATTTTTGAATGCAATCAAAACATTGGCCCTGGATCCTATTGCACTAAACAGTGGTGTTAAGTGTTCTCTGCAAGCCAGATGAGCTAAAATAAAGAAAACATTAGTCAAAGTTCAAAGCCAGATATCTTGCTTCTGATGGGAAAATGCATCAGATTCTCCAAATCTTGTCTTTCTCTGATTCTGACTTTAATGACTAAATATGTTATTCTAGATAATTTTAAATACTTTAGTTGAATAAAGAGTGCATTTACAAATGTGAGTTAATTTCTTCTGTGAAATTATTAAAAAGTATTAGAAAAAAGATTCTGAATATAAGGGCTATTTTTTTATTTTTCCCCTTTTGTGTTTGTTTCAGTGCTGAAGAATAAGTCAGCCCTATGCCTGGCTACTAAAAGTCATTATCATTGCTGCCGCAACTACAGCTATGCAAGACAAACATCTCGAGAAAAAGCAGCTGCATCACCCTTAATACAAAGAAGAAATCTGAATACTTGAAAGACTTTTTATGTACAGTCTACCACAAGAAATACCAGCCTCCCATTATTAGCAGACCTGGTTGAGATGTAAGAAAAATATAAGGAAAAATGTCTGCAGTCCAGGGAGGTTGTTTTTCTTCCTTCTGAGAACCAGAGAAAAAACCCAACTGGGCTATTTGTTGGTATCTTGAACCATTATTGTTCTCCGAGTCTCATTAAAACAAAAGAAAACAAAACAAAAACTCTGCCTTTGTCTCAGGTCATTCCAGAACATTTGCCCTCTGCTGTAATGTATCCAAGAAGGAAATGTTTTTCTTCTTTTAAAATGAGCAGTGCAAGGATATTGTGAAGAATGCATGTAGGATAATATGCTATCAGCACCCTCCAGTTGTTTGTTATGGCCATTTTCAGCCCAAATGGGGACACTGAGTTCCCTTAAATTCTCACGGTGCTGGCAAAGTCATCTCTGTGTGACAACAAAAAACCCAACAACCACTTCCTGATAAGTTTCAGAGAATTACTTTCCTCAGACTTATCTCACTGTTTAACTCCACTGCTGAGAAGCAATGCAGTTTTACAACAGACTTGCCTCTTTACTGTATATTTGTCATTGGTGACTGCACAGTTTTACCTTCTCACATGCTTTGCTTCTCTTTGGAGGAGATAATGAAGAATACATACTCTCCTGTGTCCTGTGAATGGATGCAGCCCACGCCTAATGTCACTTCAAAACAACAGACCCTAAATTGCAGTCATGGCTAAGGGCCTTTTTTTAAAAAAAAGGCTTGTTTTGCTGGAGGCAGCAGACTGCATAGGGTTATGGCATGCCAGAGATGCACAGGAATGTGAGGCTACTTCATAAGCACGATTTCCAATCTCAGGATGTTTCTCCACAGCAATTTTGTGTTATAAAGTTAATATGGATGTTTTATGCAGAAAGCTTTATGTTCTGAAGACTTGGTCGTGGTGGTGCCACTTAGGTGAGGAGGGTTTGTCTCTCAGTTAGGTCACAAGAAAAGGAGTAAAGCAAGGGCAAGCCTCCTTTTTGCACGGAATAAAAGGAGAGAACTGACAGCAGTGGAAAAGTCCTCAAACTTCCTCAGATATTTTCCTAGAGAAAGCAATTCTCAGGGTATTCAAAGGTCAGTGGTGTTGGCTGCTTGGTTACTTTATTGCCCAACTTGTGGCAGTTCTTCTCTGTGCATATTTTGCACATGTCCACAAGAAATAGCATTTATAATTGGACCCAGAACAGAAAGCAAAGCTCATTTTCTAACTGTGGATGCCAGCTGGCAAGCTCAGGGCTTGTTTTCTTTCTAAAACATAGACTTTCTTTTTAGTGTTAGCAACTACCTCCCACTTCCTCTCAAAATATGTGTTTGATGCTTGGTCAAGATCACCGTGGTGATATTACTTATGAGAGGAAAAAGGTAGGAGGATGGTCAGGATGATAGCCATAAATGTAGGAAACCTAAATTAAAATCTCTGTCACATACTTCCTGTGTTATCTTTGACAAATCACAGAGCCACAGAGCCACAACAGACTTCATCTTCCTCAAATTCTATGCTTCAATTTCACATTTGTCAAACGTGAAGCATTGGATTTCTTTAGCATGAGTTTATGTAAATTCAGGTTGTGAAGTTCCTGGGTATTTGCTGTCATGGGGGCTACGTTGCTTTTAAAACTAAGGCTTTTGAAACATATCATTAAGATATATGACAAGACTACTTACTTTTACTTGTTTATTCTCATCATGAAGAAGCTCAGTCTGAACACAGGAATAAATTCTGTGGAACTGCAGAAAAGGATTTCTTCATCAGATCAGATGAACAAACCCTTGAAACCTTTTTGGGAGAAACTGCTCCTCTCTGTTAGGTTTTCCAGAAGCATAAGTGTAAAAGAATGGTTGAAATAATAAATTCTTCTGAAAAAATAGGGTTTCCTGTTGAGAAATCCAAGGCTTTATTGTTTCTCAGGAAGCAGAGAGCTGCAGAATCTTAAAAAAAAAAGAATCAACACCCTAGTTAGCACAGACTAATAAAGTAACTGTTAACATTACGTGACATGCCTCTGGAAGTATATTTATTGCACCAAGAATTCCCCAGTGATAGTTTTCTGACAGGTTTTGTTTGTTTTGTGGGATTTACAGTCTACTGATATGAGATATAATTTGAAATACATCAGAATATGAAACAGTTTATTTAAATAATTATTTTACTTTCTTCTTGTCAAGTACCTATCCAAATCTATCAAGAAAGTGATAAATAAAGTCTCAATCCTGGGCCCATGCAGATAGGAAAGGAAAGGATTGCCTGTAGTCAGAGTTAAGACAGTGGGCTTTTGCAAATAACAAAACATACCCAAGCACTGTGGTCAGGGCGCTTTTTGAGTGAACTAGCACAAAGATCAGCTTGCATTTATGTAATGTAAGTGCATTGCTGTTGTGGGACCTGTTGTCTGTGATCTGGGGCTGAAGGTACTTTCTGTAGAGGCCAGCACCAACAGAGTGTGAGTGGCATAAGAGAACCGGCACAAAATTTCCCACAACTTGACCCAAGCTCTGCAATATCCTCTGGAAAGAGAGCTAATATTTCAAGAGGACAAGTTAATCCTCAGTTGCTTGCCTTAAAAAAGTAATTTTCAGTTTTGTTAGTGCAGTGCAGCAGTGAACTCTTTTGCAGTGGTGGAAGCTTCAGAGTGATGCCTGTTTCCTACCCACCAATGTCACCTGCAAAGTTTTAGGTGAGCTACTGCAGTAAGAAAGCTTATGAGAACAGTTATTTTAATCAATGATTTTCTTCTCAAGCCTTAATGTTGCAAACTTTAAGAAGTCATCAGAGCACTGGCATGAGCAGGAGACAGTACTTATGGGTTTTAATGAATGTAAATGTGGGGAGGAACCCTTTTTCATCTTCTAAGAAACAGAAGGGATTAATTTTAATTGGCATACTTAATTACTCAAATCATTACTTCTTCAGTGAAAAGCAATAAAAATGAGAGCCTGTGATTATTTCTATACTTCTGAAATAAAATGTTGATGCCATTAGCTAAGAAATTCTTCAGTGACAGTTTGAAACAAATGTCTCCAATACACTTGCAGTGTAGATTTTAAGAGTTCATTATTCTTGGTTTGTTTTATGCCAGTTGAACATTAAAAACAGATTTTCTGAGTCTTAGGAAGCGTGCATCCTTTACATGAAGATTAATCCTCAATAAACATGCCTTTAACAATCAGTTGGTTCACTCTATATGTATAGCAAGGAATTCAAGTCACAGAATCCTCATAAGATGCTTATTTTAAAGTATTATAATTTCCCTGCTTATCCTGTACTTTCTTCTCTAATTCAGTGGAAAACCGATTATTACATAGGCATAAGAAATGTTTCTAATTTGGCTTTTGCCAGATCTCCTCTTAGCAGATATTGCTTTCTGACAGATTGCCCCAGTTTAATATAGAAACTGCATAAATAAGATGATGTCAGAAAAAAAAAAACCTGTCAGAAAGAAAAAGTGCACCTCTTTGGTTCCTACAGAGAGCAACTGCATGTGAATAGATACATGTTTTCTGAAAGTCCTAATTCTACACTGAGACTAGTGACAACTGATTGAGGCCTAAAAGATTCAGAGTGGCCTCTCCAAAGAATGGAGGCAGATTAAAATTTGTCTAATGTCATGTCAGGGAAAATGTTCTAGTGCGGATTCATTCAAGGACTCACAAACAACTGCAGCCATTTAAATTGGTTGTGTCAAAACAAGTCTTGCTACAAATTCTCTTAAAATTTGAAGACAAAAGGAGATTAAAAATTCCAGATCTCTGTTTTGTAGCTCAGTCAATCTTCTCCATTATCCAAGTCAGGGGTGAAAAGTGCTTTTAGGTAGAAATCCTGTAAAAACAGGTGATGTCATCTTAAAATTGGGCAAAACTTGTTATTCTAGCTTAATTTAATTTTGAATTCTTGCCCTTATTTTAACATAAAATTCAAATCAAATTAAGATTTTATAACATAAAGAAGAACACAATAACACTTAGAAGAACAATCCTTCCCTCATTCTAATTCCAGTCATTTTGTGATATGAAGTTTTTCCCTCTTGGTCTGATACCAATGTATCAGCCATGCAATGCTGGTCATTTTTATCTCAATTATTCATAATTTTTCTGAAATAGTGAGATATTTATGTGGAGCAATATATATTCAGCTGTACTTTTACTATTTCAAATATGTTTATATGTTGACACCTTCCAGCACAACTTTAGAGATATGGCATATTCATTCTGGCAAGTGTAAGGCTTTCAATCCCTACTCAGCTATATGTCTAAACAGAGAGGACAGAGACAATTGCTATATGGTAGAGTTCATTGCTTGTCTTCTCTCAGCTCTTCTGTGCCACATAGGATACACACATATTCAATATGGAAGTACTTATTTTTGTTGCCATATCTTTTGATGACTTTGGATATACAAATATATTTGTATGTATGTCCCCTTATCCCTGTGAGAGGGGAAGATCACAGCCTCCTGCACACCATTGTACTGTTAAAGAGCTGCATGAAGGTAGAAAGGAGTCTGTTCGCAGGGCCACTGTGTGAGTTGCCCCAGCAGGGTTTAGTATAATCCATCTGACTATACTGCCTGTAAAACCTGTTAAGATAGTGTAAGAAAAGTGCCTAGAGGGTAACCCTAGAGCTAAGCTTTCTGAGAATCACAGGTACTATTGTAGAGAAATTGCAGAACTTGAAGCTTTTTTAAAGCCAGGGAATGAAATCCTGGTTTCATTTAAGTCAGAGAGGATTTTACTGGTGTTGCTACCAGGTATATCTGTTCAGGTGAGATGCAGGGCCCTTACTTCCAGCAAACCTTTGGGTATCAACAGGTCTAAAGGAGAGCATTTTGTCTCTTCTAGGAGGAGGTAAGAACTGTTCACAGCTGAATGATCTACAGGAGGTAGGGCTAGAGACAAAAAAATAACTTTGCCCTAGACTATTTGGAGTCATCTGTGGTTCTGTTGCAGATCAAGCAAATGACATAACATTTTTTGCCTGTCAGTTTTACTACAGAGGATCACAGGATTAGCCTACAGTAAACTACCTTACTTTGCCTTTCTTTCTTTTTCCTTTCCTCCCATAATAACTCAGACCTGAGGTTCTCCAAACCATGGTTACTTCACAGGCCTTTTGTTTACCCAAGCCCCTGGGCCAAACAGCAGGTGTAGCACAAGGCTGAGAGTAAGCCTCTGCTCAAGCTGATGACCCACTTTGCATAGCTGACAGGTGTGTGCTTCCTCTGAGGCTGTCCCTGCTACAAGGGAAGGTCTGGGCTCTCAGAGTGGTGTGTGTGTGTACAGCTGCTCATAGGATGTGGAGGAATAGACCTTTCTAGTAAGCAAGTTGTCCTATTAGCCCTGAATTCGAGACTGTACTTTTCTGGTGGAATGTAAGACCAAGTGGCCCTTTCCTTCTTGAAAAGGGGCATATGGTTGTATACAGGGCTCATGTGATGATATTAATTATTGGTGATTAGTACAAGGAAATACCAGGCACATGGCCTGTTCTATAGGGGGTCATCAAGCTAGACATGGTAGCTGTATTTCAACAAAATGCCTAAGAGCCTAAAGACTTTCTAATAGCATTAAAAGTTTTATGATTTGGAGTAAGGTAATCAAATCTCATGCTTCAGAACACGCTGATCTCCACAGGAACCAGGAAGGCATTTCCCACCACGAGAGCCTTATGCAGTTGTCTGGGTGGTTTCCATCTTTTCCTGGATTGATGATAGATGGAGCCTGTTGGAAGCAGGACACGTGAACTGCAGGGAGTGACCCCCACATACCTGTGTCCCCATGTAGCTCTTAAAGAGCTAAAGATTTTGAATCCCATAGAAATGAATGCATTATGACAGGGATGCTCCTGCAAAATACCTTCAAAGTGAAACCCTAGGCCAGCTTTCAGTCTCTGTTAGGTAGGTACAGTGCTCATTGAATGCACTCCCAGAACAGAGAACAATACTTGGCAAGCTGCTTCTAGTGAGGAAAAATGATTAATGTCATATGTCAAGTGCTCATAAAATGGTGTGGCACTTGTACACAGAGTCTTTTCTCATCTTAGGTATGAGGCTGGTCACTGCATCAAAACAAAGCAGAGTGTTCACAGCATCGTTTTTGTTCTCCAGCTCCTGATGCACTGTCATGCCAGCCAGCTTCTCTGTATGCCCATCTGATAAAATCTGTGCTCTGTTTTGGCTGCCTCTTGTTCCTCTTCTACTTTTAATTGTCTCTGTGGCTTTTTTCTTCCCTTTTCTGTTTTTCTTCTCATTCTCTTCTGCCCAACTGAAGGAAATAATTTGTCAGTTGTTATTGAAATTTTTACTTTGATCTGGATAGTGTAAAATATTTTTATCCAGAGTGAAATACAATGCTACCACTTTGTCATTAGAAAAAAATGATTTTTTTTCTCATGGGAACATTTATATAGACATATATATATACACATAATTAACAGTAGCATGGACAAAGAAAGGCAAATTACTTCAGCAAGGTAGCATTTACCATCAGTTCAAGCCAAGACTTCTTGATTTTTCCTGCTTGGAACACAATGTTTAAGTATATTTTTCTTATGATGTCACAGTCAATGTCCCTTTTGGGCCCAAAGTTAACATCGTTTTTGACACCAGAGTCAGTATTTTCCCCTAATAATACTCTATATTTTTGTCATTATTTTTCACAGCCTTGTAAAAGTTGTGATGAGGCAGCTTAAGAAGAGTTTTGAAAAGCAACATCTCAGACACTGAGGTCAAGAAAAGAAGTTGGGTCCTCATATATTTTGTGAGTTTAATGACAAAAACCACTTGAGTTTTTGCAAAATGAAAGCTAGCCCTCTGTCTGAGAGAAAGAAGACAAAGTAGCCAAATTACTCTGTCATTTCTTTTTCATTTACTAGTTTAAAGGGGAGAACCCCCACTCCCTGTCCTCTGTTCAGTGGAAAATATAGAAGTAGCAAATAAGTAGGTACAAATACAATGCAGACCATAACAGTGTTACCTTTGTCATTCTGCATGGAAGCAGCAGAACAAGGTGAAATAATTCACAGAAAATACTGCTGCTGGAGAAAAGCCTCCTGTGTTCATGTGGGATCTACCCAGAAGTGCTGGAACAGACAAGCTCTCAAGACTGTGCACCTTTGAGGCAAAGCAGGAAAACAAAGAGGGAAAACATGTTTCACATAATGGTCTCTTGTACCTATTTCTCTAAAGGTGCCAAAGATTATTTGATTCTGCTTTACACATCCTTGTGAAGTTGCCATGATCTCCTTGTTCTTCCCTAGGCTTTGATACAAATGGCAAACTTGAGAAGTCTGAAGGAGATGAAAATTGTGGATTTTAAAAAGTGGTTTGGGGAAGGGAAAGTGATTAACCTGAAGTGGGAAAACACTAAAGCTGTGACTTGTGACACAAAAAGGGTGGAGTTTTAAATGGCCTTGGAGAAAAGGACAATAACTGTTATCCTCCTGCAGGAAAAGAAGGAAATCCAATAGACAGATTACAGAATATGGTCAGATTTTCATTAATGGTTTTGCTTTTTGTGAACCAGAATGCTTCAATACTAGAAAGCAGTGGAAGCAGCGATTATGAGAAGCACAGCTGCAGAGATACAGGACACAACTGCAAACAGCTTCTAGAACATGTTTTATTTGCTTCTTTGCTTGAGCAGAAGACCACCATACACTCAATGGCCTACAATCACCAGCCAGTCAGTCAGACACAACTCTCCTAGGCAGAATGAGGGAGGATACACAGCCTGCAGATTTTTCAGTGGGTTGGAAGATAAGAGGAACGGAGTATCTGGGTGGGGAGAGATGTGAGGAGGTGAGTCTGTTCCACCTAGAGTGATTAAGGAGCCAGTTTTGTTGCCATTGCAACATCACTTACAAAAAACACAAGCCCAATCCCTAATGAGCTTATCTTTAGAAATAAGAGAAAGCCTTTCTTGCCTCAGAGTACTTGTTATGTACTCAGAATGTGCTGTTCTCTTTCCAAAAGCTTTTCATCTTAAAGTGAGTTTTCGCCAACCGGTCTGAGACAGAGCTCTGTGAAACAGCATGGCAAAAGAACAAGGCTGAATGCCATTCAACTTTAATAAGTCATGGGAGAAGATATTGTTTAGCCTTGCAGAGGTTATACTCCCAGATTTATAACTGAAAGTAATTAAAAGGAAGCAAGCCATCTTGGACCTGTCTATGCTCCAGCTCTTAGAGGGCCCAGTGTCTCGCATCTGGCATGGCTCAAGGGCCTGTGTCTTTTTTGAAAGGGAAGGGACTAATTGGGTTGGCTGCTCCTTGCTAGTGGTGCAGGCAGCTCTGTGGGCAGTGGAGAGAGTTCATGGGGTCTCCAGGCTGGCTAGGGAAAAAAAACTTTGCTAAACTTTTCCCTTCTAACAAAGCAGACTTTTTGGTCTGTTGCCATCACAGCGACTCCAATATTTGGGACCCTTGTGCAAAGCTTTGGATCCCGAAGATCTGGGTTGGGGAATGAGTGGACATGCAAAGTCACAGCAGATCTGGGGTCCCATGCTGCCTCTGGGAGGTAGGTGGGACCAGAAGCTGGGAGCAGGGTCTCCCACAGAGGTGGCAGATCTCCCTAGGAGTCTGGTCTGGCCTATAAAATGTACTAGGCAGGATCCTAGAGTTCTAGTCTTCATATGACCAATCTCTATATTCCACTGCATAGTCATTCAGGCCTTCTCAAAGGCGTGTGCTGTCTTTGTCACCCACTGTTTGAGCTCTCCATATGATTACAAGTGTACCTATAACCACCAGACCTGAATATTCATAATCAGCTTTGCTTTTTTCTTTTTTCATTTTAATG
>NW_008239110.1:17611799-17643820 GCF_000691975.1 Corvus brachyrhynchos
TTTGACTGAAAAAGCCTGGGGCAGCACACACTATGCACTGTTATCTAGATTTTAGCAAATTCAGAGACAAATACAAATGACTCCCATTGTTCAAGAGCTGTTCTATAGCTGAGCATATGTGCTAATGCACGGTGGAAAAAATGCTATCAAAAGTGCCCAGAGTCTAGAGCAGTTTAAATACAGCAATGGCAACAGCCTGGCTGCTGATGCATAGTCCCACCTGTTGTCTTCTGGGGTCTGGATATCAGCAAAACACTTGGGCTCAGAGCCACAACTCGAACTGATGGTATCAGAGCAGAGGATGATTTATTTTTGTTAAGTCCTGAACGTTGATTTGCACAATTATTTAAATATGTTAAGTACTACTTCTCTGGAGGCATGCTAGTTTCCTTTTGGCAAATTTGGGGCAATAATTAGGAACTGTGGCAAAACTACTTGAAATTCAGAAGGACCACAGAGACAAAATAGGTCTAAAATAAAAGAGAAGAATACAGCATCAAAAGAAAGAAAGGCTGTCAGTGGTTCATAAGGAGAAAAAGGAAAACCAGGTAGTTTCACCATGACAGAAAAAAGTATCTACTGGGCATTAGCTATTCTTCAGGAAAGAAAGAAAATAAATGATAGAATGAAAGGAAGTACTGACACTTAAAATGGAGACTTTAGTCACGATGATGGAAACTTTCTTGCTAGGGTATAGATCATTGAAGCATTAGTCTACTAAACTTCTGGCTGAGACCAGTGGACATGATGGTTACTGCCTTTGCCAGTCAGAACAGAGAAAGGGTTAAGCTGTACTGTGGAGGCCATTTGTCACAGAGGATCCACCACCAGCAAGAGTTTATGACTTTGGCTGGCATATCCTTTCCCAAGCACCGCTGCCGGCTCTGTCTGCATGCTCTGCAGCAGACGGGATTGATGATGAGCAGATACTCAACAACAAAAGGAACAAAATGAATACTTCTGCCTCCTTCAGGTCCACTGAAAGCAGTTCACAGTCTTGCTCCTTGCTCAGAGTATTTCAGAAAGCCTCTTCACTGTCCTCCTACAATAAGGATCCAAACAACCTAACCACAATGATACATCATGAATAACTTTACCGAAGGTCATAGAACATTTAACCCTCCATATACATAATTTAAACCAGTTTACTGGATTGGATAGTCTATCTCCGATCTAACAAGCTCTTTCAGATGGCAAAATGGAGGTTTTGAATGCAAAGTCCCCACTGGGAATGATCCTGGGAATATGGCCACAAATCATATCTAGGAATTTTCTGGGGATGCTGGCTGCCAGAGACCTAAAGCATACCTGGGAGCCCTCTAACAGGGAACTGTAGAGACGATTGCATTCCAGAGCTTAGGACTAGTTCTGGGCACCATGTAATTTACTAACACAGACACAGCCTCATTGTGTAAAGTGGTTTACTCCAGGGAGATTTTCAACTCCAGCATCTGGATATGTTTTCCTTTGCCCCCCAACCATCTTTTGAAGTGAGAGAAAGGCAATCTCATGCTCTGGGAAGGAGACTTGGATACACAAGTGAGAAGGGTGACTGACTATCCAGACAACTGTGGGACCAGAGTGCTCTGGCACACATTTCATCATTGGTTACAGTCACTCTTATAAGGTATTTTTTCATTTGTGGCAGTCCTAGACCTACTTAGTGTTTGTGACAGCAGGTCTTAGTCTGCATCTATCTTTCTTCTGACCCTTTTCTATGGAAAATGACTATGTTTACCCTTGAATTCCTTCCAGTGCACTATCTGGGCATGAACAGTTCTGTAATTAAACCAAACTATTTCAGCTCACAGGAATAACTGAGTGCAATTTATCTGAGAGGAATGGTATATATGATCCCAATGGAAGCCTGGAAAGACTTTATCACAGCTTAAGTAGAGAGGCCTAGAATAGACTCATGAGGTGTAAGAGCTTTCCTATATTATTTTCATTGCACTTGCTTAAAAATACCCTGTATGGAAACAAAAAAAATTGTATTATTAATTGCACATTGGGCAAACACTTGAGAGTTATATCTTGAGCCCAGCAATGTGGCTACTGCTCAGGCTGAGAGCTTCAGAGTTCATCAGAACTGCTCAAGTGATAGAAAGTAGAGGTTCATCTTCTCCCATTGCATTCATAATGTGCTTCACACTACTAGAGACTTTAATGGTGTTAAAAGAGGTCAGAAGGGGTTTTGAATCTCAGGACATCTGTCTGTCAAGACCCACTTCTGGGGTCATGACCCCACTTTCAATTATTACTGGCAAGCTTGTGCATAAAAGTAAGGTTGTGACCTTTGTTTATGAACTAGTGGCTTAAAATAAGCTCTAGGGAGAGGGAATAAAAAAACATTTGCAAAGCAGTGTATACTTGGAATGCATGTCAAGTGTAGGGTACTTTCCAAAGAGACAAGACTAGGGTGAGGTCATGCAAACATGCAATGCTTTGTATTTCTGTTTAGGTCATTCTTTTTCTCTATAAAAAGGGAAGAGCTAACCATTCTTGAGATGCAGAGAAATATAGCAGCTGCAGGGTTCTGTTTATTAGGTAATTTAGATCTCTGTCCTGCATTTGAATCATCAAAGTGCTGGAGTTACACACCTAGAAGTATATAGTAAAATTTTCCATTGGAAACTGGGGGTTCACTTGTTGGAAATCAGGATAGAGTATATGCTACAGCAGATTAAGGTATTAGCCAGTCAGAGGATGACTGTGAAACACAGACAGGACCAGTCCTGAACAAGTCACACATCATCCTAAGATTTATCAGATATGATGTCTTCAGCATAGTCTGGAGATGAGTCCAAAGCATCACTGGGAATTTAACCTCTAGTTAAATACATTTTCTAATACATTTTCTCCAGCAAAGTGAATTTAAACAAAACATGCAGAGAGGACGATTGAATGGTCAGGGGATGAGAGTTCTCTCTTGCAAGGTAGGGACTGAGAAGGACAGGGAAAGAAAGCATGGGTTGCACTCCCTAAGTACATTGGTGAGTAAAGGAAAGCAGGGGAAGGAACTCTCTGAGCTTAAAGACCATGTTGCACAGATTTTTTTTTTTTTTTTAATATGACTATGAATCACCCTGAGTTTCAAACTGAAAGAACTGGCAGTACTGCAAAGTTTTAGCAGAGTATAATGAGTCTGGGGCAAAGAACCTAACTTGTTTTAAGACACAGCTTGCTGAATGGAATTGTGTAGGAAGATGCATGCAGTATCAGGAGAAAGGGACCAACTATACAGACATTAAACAGGTGATATTCTTAGTCCTCAGGAACAAGAAGAATATGATTATCCTGTACACTACATTAATTAGTGTGCCCAAAACTGTCCTTAGCCTGACACTGGAACACTTACAGAAAACTAAGGTGGAGTTAGGTCTGCTGCTCTACAACAGATTTTATGATGAAGAGGGTTGTTTTACTGATATGTAGCCAACATTGTGCATTGCTCAGTGTCACATTATCACTTGCAGTTATATGCAATTTGTCTAACTCTATGGTGTTTACCACTTCTAAATGTGGGTAGTCAGTCATAATAGCATTCTTATACTGTTAAGCAGTGTCTTCCTGCCTCATTTGGTCATTTCATTTTATGTGAAACAAATGAGATTTTCCTCAGTTCTTAACTATTTTAATTCCATGTATTCTTTTCATGATAAATTAACCTATTTTTACTGAGAAGTTTACATAAATTTCCAAGTAAACGCTTATTCCTTTTCCTCCATCTATGATTCAGGTGGAAACTTTATAAGAATTACAGAAGGGATTAAAGGGTGACAATTGCTGCAGTCTGCCTTGTACAATTTACTGACTTTTCAAACCAGCTTTATTCTGGTGAAAAGAAAGACAATTCATACTCTGATTCTTTGTAGAGAGTGCAAGCCTGTTGTTCATACAGTTCAATTATGCAACAGAGAGCAGGCAACATTCTTAATCTTCCAACAATCCACAGCTGTATTGAAGCTCAGGTCCTGATTGGAGTCTGATCACTGGCACTCCAGCCCATTAGCTTCTTCTTCTTTTTTTTTTTAATAAAATCAATAAAGGAAGCTCTTCCAGACACAGGGCAGAGAAGATTCCCCTGGAGTGGGAATACATCACATAGAGAGGTGATAGAATTGCAGTGTCCTTTCTTCCAATCATGGGAAACCATCCCTGATCACCAAGATCTGTCAAAGGCAAGTACCCTTGCAGTGACTTTGCATAGCTCCCCCAGCATTCATGAGTGTATTCCATTAGGTGCCGTGGAGTTACGCTTGTCCAGTTTGTTTAGAAGTTCCCTGATTTGATCCTCATCCTCCAAGGGTAAGTCTTCCTTGCGGTAGACTTTCCCACTGATCTCAGGAGCCTGGGATTCCTGAAGACTGTTTCTACCAGTAAAGACCAAAGTGAAGAAGACCTGAACACCATGTCCTCTTCTGTGTCTTTCAGCAAAGGACAGCTGTCCTATTCAGCAGCAGGCCCACATTTTCTATAGCTTTTTCTTGTTGCCTTCATGTCTCTCACCAGAATCAACTTCAAGTGGGCTTTGGCTTTCCAAATTCCATCTCTGAACAATAGAGCAATGTCTTTGTGTTCCTTCTGTGTCACCTCTCCCTGCCTTGACCTCTTTTATGCACCCTTTTTATATTTGAGGTTGATCAGGATATTCTTGTTCATCTATTCGGGCCTCCTGTCCCCTTTCATGGGGTCTTTCATTTCAGAATGGGCTGTTCCTGAGATTGGAGAGGAGATCATCCTGGAAAACCAGTATGAAGCACCAGCACAGTTGAAGAAAACCAGTGAGAAGCACCACGGAGAAGAAGGAAGCCAACGAACACGGAGCAATAGGCAGCAGCTGTTATGAACACAATCCAGCTTCCAGGACCACCCACTGCTTCACTGCAGGAGCTGGGGCAGACTGAGTGTATCCTGCAACAAGAATAAGGGAAATTGAGGCTAAAAATTAAGGAGGATAGGTGTTTGACTTAGGGTGAGCCTGAGGAAGGAGAAGAAAAAATATTTAGTTGAGTGTTTAATTGTTCCTATTATCTGTTTTTTCTGATATCTGGATTAGTGATAAAAAATTTCTGCTAACCGGTAATTAATTAAACTGAGTAAAAATTGCCCAGTTTTTGCCTTTGGTGCAAGTGCAATAGCCAAATCTTCATTTAATGTCATCATGGACACCCTTTGGCATATTCTGCTTTGGTAAAATGGAGATGCATTAAACTGCAGGTAAACGCAGATTAAGACTCTCTACCCTGTATAAGTATTCTGAAGAGGGTTTTACTATGTATTAGGGGAAAGCCAGTTGAGCTCTCCCCTAACATATACAAACCTAAAGCAAGCTTTGACTACATTAATACTATTCTGACCTGAAGTTGATTAATGCAACCAGCTGATATGCTGGTTTGAATTTACTCCTGCACGTCTGTAATTGCTCAGCTTCCAAACTACATCTGGTTTATATCTGTTTCAGAGCCATGGAGCAGACACACAAAAGGCTGCACCCATCTCTAGCTATTTCCTATTTCTTCGTGTGTTTAAAAAGAAGCAAATTCTGAAATTGAATAAACAGCAACAAAAGCAAAGAAGCAGTGTGAGTCTTTCTTCTAATAATGTTTCAGAAACTTATTTTATGAGATTCATAACAAGCTTAAGAACTTGGAAAGGCCATCACTGGTCAGAGGACCCTCTACTACGTGGGCAAGAAGAGATGCATGTAAGACATCCAGATATATTAAAGAGAGTATTCTGTCACATCTTCACTAATAAAGGACTAGATAGCATGTCCATGTCAACATGTTGTACTGTCAGAGAGTATTAATTCTCTGCTTAGCATCCTATACATATGAAAGTGGGAACTGGAGTGGCAACAGCTTTAGGGGTAGGTCAACCTATTTTTCCCCTTTTGGAGCAGTCATTTAGCAACCCAGGAACACCCCTGTTCCCTTTGGCTGGTTCTCTTGCATCTCTGGCTTTTTTCTCCCCAGGTGCGAGGCAGGATGAGAACTTGCTGAGTTGGTTTTGAAAATGTAAAATGTGAAGAAAGGGAAATTAGACCTTGGCTGTGGTTTAAATTGAAATGGAGATCAATGTCCAGCACTTTCATGCATAATGGGTGTGTACACATTTTGGGAGCAGTTCTGTAAGCTTGATATAAGTCAGTCTGCTTGCGTAATTCTACCATACCTTGTCCAGATTCCCATCTGCAGCTATGTTTATTTTAGAAAATGTTTCTTCTAGTATTAAAAAAAAATCAAAATAAAAATTTTGTTGTTCTAGCACAGTTCACAGTAAAATCAGGATTAGAATTCTGCTTCTTAGAAACAAAGGTCTGCTAGCTGCTGCACTGACTAAGCTACTTTATCCCTTGTTACTCTCTGAACTCTGAAGTGGACCCAGAGTTTTACTTACTACCACAAAGCAGTGTGTGAAAAGAAAGGCACTGTAGAAGGGTGGGTGGCTTCTAGAGTGATTAAGTGACTTCTGATTACAAATGCAGATGGGAATGATGTCCCAATGGGTGCTTCTAATCTTCATGCTGAGGCTGCTGCACAGACCCATGGCTCCTACTAGAAGTAGGAGAAGATCTGCTAGATGCAGCTTCAGCATATACGGTGAAGAACATTTCTTGTTGCCATCTATCTTGTTTGTAGGTGGGACAGTTATCTGTGATTGAGAGATCCTTTTTCACTTAATAATCCTTTCCTCTACAATTGCATTGAATTTGAAACCAGAACAGTTTTTTACAGTTGCTGTTGAGACCCAGAAAGAGTTCTGTGGTATTACAAGAAGAAAACAGATCTCCAACATTATTTGTTTTAATGTATAAGGTGATGGATTGCTATAGCAACTGACTCAGGAAGCACTGAAAATGATGGAGTAATCTAGAAAATACTATACTAATGGCCTGTTTTACAGAACCCTGAGCAATGGTGAGTATTACTTTGTCCTGGATACTCCATTCATAGCAAATATGTTATTGTAGTAAGTTTCCTTCTGGAAAGCTTTGTCTTGTGAGAAGATGTCTGCCAAACTTGCCTGAAGACAAGGTCTGACCTGTGTGTTCTCAAAGTTTATAGTGTCAGAGGATACAAGTCTTTCAAATACATTGGTTTTACCCTGCCAGAACAAGCTGAGAAATATCACTGTAAAAATAGTGCTGTCTTTTGGCTCTGTGCAGGCTTTAGGTAAGATATTCCTAAAACTTAAAATAATTAATAAATTTTAAAATTATTCTGCAGAAACAAACTGCAAAACTGAAAAGGACTATCATTATTTTCAGTTTTTAGTCATCTTTACTCCTTTTAAGGTGAAATCCTGGCCACATTTTTTATATACAACGGTTTGGGTGGTTTGTTTTGTTTTTTTTTTAATTGTTTTTATTTTGGTTTTGTTGTGGTCCTAAGATCTTGGATGATAAAGATTCTACTCAGGAACTCTGAATAAAGCAGGGTCAATTTGATTTATGTGCTTACTGTATAGAGGGATGAAAGGAATGTGTCTCCAAAGAGATAATATTAAAATTAACTTATCCTCCTCTGAAGTAAAGTTCCCCGTATTATCTATCACTTACAGCTGAAGTTGAAAATCTGGAAAATCTGGTGCCTCGCTTCGTTGGAAGTACCTGCTGAAACATTAAGTACTTCCTAGAACAAGAGCAGAACAAGTGTTCAATTATTTGACCAAAACAATTTTTTTTTTGCCTAGGGATATCCCGTCATCCTTCTTGTCATGACACTGAATCTGTGAAAATGCACTTTTGATACATATGTGCTATGCATATGTTTTGAAAGTTAGGAAATGTGAACTCTCCACTGAGAGGTGAATTGTTTTGTCAGCTGAATAAGCCTGGGAATAAAACAGAGGGCAAAAATCTATGAAAGAATTTAAGACTGTAACTCCTTTTTAGGCTCCAATGCTCACCATGAAACAGATAGAATGGTAGGAACATAGATACCTATGTGGATCTTGGCCTATGGCTTGTTGATCCTCATCCAGTGCCTTGTCTTGATGGGTTCTCTTTCTCTAATCCATGTTTCCTGGAGTCCTGATTTATAGCTACTTCAAGATTCACATTGTGATACAAGAATGAAGGATGATAATTACTTCTGGTCTTTGAGATCCCATGCTGGTAATGTGAAGTCTGACACACCTCGCAGTTCATATGACAGGTCCATCAGTATACTGGCTTTGAAGGTGCCCTTGGACTGGTTCTTATGTGAACTTGGCTGCCTGTCAGCAGCATGACTGCACAGTTTTGGTAAGCTCGGAAAGCTCCTTTAAAGGCTTGCAAAAGGGAAGGCCTCATTTCAGCACATTTTTACCAGTGACATAATCTTCTCTTAATATTTTTGTATATAAAGCATTGTGTCATTTACCAGGTCAAGAAACTCATTCCCAAAGAATGTATCCCTCTGACTCTGGGAGAGAGGGTTTTTAAAAACAAAATTGTTGTTGCAGTTCAGCAGCTTTCCTGGGTGTCTCGTTCTTTAGCTGATCCACATTCTTTCCCAGTGAGAAAGAAGATGATAAGGCACTAGTGCCTATTTATAACCTGCAGGGAGAAAAGCTTGTTTAGTGATGCAGTACTTGGTGAAGGAAAAAGAGAGAAAAAGCAGCCCAGTCCTAAATGCTTGCCCTGACAACCTTCTGTTTCAGGTTACTCCTCTGTGTTGGCATCCTTACTCTTCTGTGGAGGGCACCATGTGTGACTTGGCCTTTGAGAGCAAAATAAAACTACATGTTCAGGACTGTGCAAAATGAGTCACCAGGAAACCATGTGTTCTTTTCATCTCCTCACAGTTTTGTGTTTGATTTTTGTTTCTCTGAGAATGGCTATTTTTATGATGGTAGTACTTAGAGGCCCTGATCCAAAGTGAAGCCTGAATTGCTAGGCTATGTGCAAATACACTGTGAGAGACAGGCTCTGCCCTTAAAAGTCAGTGATCAAAGAGACCCTGACAACTAAAAGATAGGACAGGAAATGGGTGTGATGTGACTGTCCAAAAATTATGTCATAGTTCAATCACTTGCATACTGAAGTATCATTTACTTTTCATCTTCTCCCTCCAAACAGTTAAGAATTATGTAGAAAGTAAAACAAAGCTCCAGAGGCAAGAATTCGACTTCAGTGAATAACTCTGGTCATCGCTTGCTACTCCTTGTTCGTTGTCTTGAGCTGGATGAGAAAAAGAGGGATCTTGGATCTGTTTTCTATGTATGTCCTCACCACACTGGTATGAAGATGGCAGTTTTCCAGCCTTGTTGATTTTTTAACTCTACTCTTTTACTTTCAGTTTAAATCTCCCACATTGAATATATATGACATCAGAAATGAATTGCCATCAGCTCAAAGGTAGCCTCCATACAGAACAGTTTCTTTTTAGCATCCTGTTCAGATGGGATTGTGTGAGAATTTACAAGGAATGTCCTTTTTGCCAGGCTGGCAAAGTCCAGGGTGCTTGTTGTCTAATCTGGCAGGGAATGGATTGGTTATTTTATTCTTTTTCTAGGAGGTGGGAAAACTGAATGTTAGGAAAGGAATATTAGGAACAGACAGCACAGCTTTACAAAATTTTCAATGAACACGACATTTTTCACTCTGTGAGGTCTGTGTCCATATTGTTTCACTAAGCAGAAGAAAAAGCAAGGCACCATTTCACCCACACAGGCTGTCTTCTTGGATGTCATTTTGTGGCATGTCTGGTGTGCTAATATCTCTTATGTAAAAAGATTTGTGAAGTATGATTTGAATAAAATGAATAATTTTCTAAAGATATCAGAGTTCTGCTGGAATCTCTTCAAAGTGTATTGACTACATCAGTGGCTGACACCCTTTTTAAAGACTTTGGTAGGATGATCTTTTAATTCCCCACATATTTAGCCAAACTGTACTCTTTACTGTAAGAAATTTTCATTCTGGGCTTTGATTAGGGAAAACCAGTCTCTTCATGCAACTCTAAATATTCTAACTAGAAAACTTTGAGGAAACTACTGTCCAATTTATTTGATTAATTTATTAATTAATTTATGCCATTTTTTATTATTATCCTGAAAACTAAGCTGAGTTATGAGTAATACTGCTCTGGAAATTTAAGCATGTGGTGGCCAAAAGGAACTTCTTGAATTCCTGGGCCAGCTGTAATGGAAAGTGAGCTATAAACCCCCTGCCTAGTACTTTTACTAAAAATATCTCTTGAAGTGATGTCTGCATTGTGCCTAGGAACCACAGTCCTATCAACACAAGGTGGATAGTACTGTCAGGCAAGGTCAAAAGGGGTGACTTCCACAAATTTATGGTCTCTTTAAAAGAAGATGATAGGCCTGGGTAAGACTGGTTACAGGTATGTTCAGCAGTTTTGGCAGTGTCAACCTTACAGTAGCCTAGATATTGTCAAAGTTTTCTCAGGCATCATGTCAAAAGAGAGATTTCAGTAGGGATTTTAAGAAGACCAGTAAAATTGCTTTGTTTTTGAGACTGTATCGGAAATTTGAAATATGTGGAGTTAAGTGACTGCAAAAGATTGAAGTCAACTACCAATATAGGTGAAATAGGAGGGGATATAGGAACTAAATAGTGAGGAGCCTGAAGTTTTCCTCTGATGTGAAAGAGTGCAGTTTAAAGAAAACAGTTTAATTTCAAGAAAGAAGTGACAGTAGTCTAACAGATGGATTAGGAAAATGATCATTATACTAACTTTCTGGATAGGGAGAAGGGTAACCCTATATGAATAAATGCAGAGGAAAAAAATGGACATGGAAAGAAAAGACATGGCAGCACATTCATCAGATGGAAGAGTAGCTCTTTACATCCTTTTCCTGCAGAAGTGAGAGAGGCTTCATGCCAAGGAACTCTCTTGCCAAACAAGTGCTCCATGCAACTGTGACTTGAAAAATGGGGGTTTCTTTGGCTGTGAGAAACACTTCTCCTACTTACTCCCTATAAAATAACCCTCTTCTTCTGTTGAATCTGGCTTGTGGGAGTTCCACAGTGGTGAATCCCTCTGCCTGTCATATGCTCACTTTGTATAATGCAAGATGAATGAAGCAAATCAGATAATTTGGCCTTGAGATGCTGCAATTGTGAAAAAATTGTCCAGAATAAAAATATTCAAGACACAAACCTCACAATCCTCCCTGACTCTGGATTTTCCTTTCCCCATGCTGAATCCATTAATTTAGCTATTTTGAACATGGCTTAAGGAGGGCCTTAACTCTGTGGGTACTGACTGCTACCGGTTCATACAATCACTTCATGGGTGGGATTTAAAAAAAATACTCTGAGGTGGCCCACAATAGAATCCCACTTTCCTTGTGTAATTCATTGGGTACAGGCTGGAATTTTCTTTTCCACACTTACATTAATGAGGCCAGGCTGTAGCAGATAACTGATGTCACCACAGTTTGGAAAGCATATACTTAAATGAAAATATAATGCAGCCTTCTTACAAATTGTGAAACTGGACAATGGGCACCCATCTGGCATTCCACCCCTGAGAGATAATCAGTAGGGACAATGTTGTTCTTTCTGTAAGAGAACTACCCTCTAACTGTGACTACTACAGAAGACCCTTCTCAAGTGAAGCTTTATTCAAGTTTCCAAGTGCATATGAAAAAAAAGCCATTTCCAGTGCAGGATAAAATATTCACAACTATTACATCCTTAAATCACACCCTATGACTGCTTGTATTTGTATGGGCAATAACAAATACTGTGCATCTCAGCCCACCTCCAGAAACTTGAAATACATTGTGCAAGATTAAATACAACATAGACTTTAGTGAAAGCAAAACAAAAGTCTGGACAGATTGAAAGCAGCGCACAGTGAAGTTGCATGCCAAATAAATTTCCCCTGAGATACCTTTGATGGCCCAGGTGAAGACCTCTAATTTAGGTAATACTACTACTTTCTAGTGAAAACTTGAGATCAATTCCAGTAATTGGTACTCCCAGTCTAGAAAATCTTGGTGGTAACTCTCAGTTTTTCTGTTGTTCTGTAGTAACTCACTGCAGCAATATTTTATAAGACACATTTGTTTTTTTCATTTGAAGAAAGAAGCATTTCATTTTTCATTTCATTCAGTATTACTAATGCAGGTCTTGAGGGCCAGAACAATCCAAAGAGTGAGTGGATGGAGTCACACCTGGGGGTCTGCAAATCCAGCTCAAATTCTGACCTTGGATCAAATGAGGAACTTGACAGTATTCTCTCAACATTTGTTTTTCAGTGCCACAGGCTGACAGAACTGATGATAGCAGTTTCTGCTCAGAATATTTCCTTTCCAGTTTTCTAAAGGTGTGATGGACCTGTCTTGGAAACCTAACATGCGGATTGCTGTCATATCTTCCTGCTACTCAGTAAAAAGCGAAGAATGTACCCAGTTTAAAATGTGTTTAACTGTTGATGGAAAAGGGACATAGGCATATGTATAGTGTTTGTGTGAATAAAGCCATGTCTTTGAAAGTGTATCCAAGGTGACTGCTCAGATCAGCATCCCACTTTTAAAATTAATTAGTATTTTTCTTAGTCCAGGAAGACTAATTTCTGTCATGATTAGAGCTAGGCAGAGAAATACTCAGTTGCAACAAGAGTTCCTCTGATATCTGTTGACCAGTCAGAATGGAAAAGACATTGGTCATTGGGAAAAGCTTCTGAAGCCAAGCAGGCTGCCTGCAGGCCTCTTTCCTGTTCCCTTACCTGCTGGGCTTCTTGTGCTGTGGTGGGTCTTCTGCTGATTATTCAGTTTCACAAGACTTTCTAACCAGACTGTACTCAGATAAGGAAATGGCCAAGTCCACTTGGGAGAGAATTGATGTTCTTTCTCCACACCACTTAAATTTCTGTAATTTAGTGAAATTTCTGTAATTTAGTGAAATTTAGTCAGGCTATAACTTTCTAATGTAGAGATATTTTTAATTACTCTTTCACCTTATAGTCAGTCACCTCATGGACTATTGAAGGCAATGCACACGCCAGTATTGATGGAATAGGCACTAATGATGAGATAAGTGTACCTCAGAAATATGATAGTCTTTGGACATAAAATAGATTGTATTTTGCTTCACTGAGTAAGAAAATTAACATTGGTTATGAGTGACATGTAATTCTGTTTGCAGGGTCTTTCCAAAGGAAGGCTGTGCTTTCACTGCACAGTGAAATCTGATTTCAGAAAGTAATTATCTGTACTAACCTGCAGGGTGCAGACAAAGCACTCCCTGTTTTGGATGCATTTCCAGACTGCACTAAATCTCTGGGGAATCACTCTTAATCTTATTTTTGGCATATTTTTAAAAAAATTATTATAAGTACCTAGCAAAATAGGCAGCCTTTCAGTGCATTTTTCAACAGTCTGATGAACCTGGGATTTTTCCATCATGGTGCATCCTAATCAGATTTTGGTTTTTTTGCTAAGTGTCAAAGATTACATTAATTTTTCCAAAAAGATTTTTTTTTTTTAATAAGCTAACCCTCTCTCTCTGACAATATCTTTCCCATTTCTCTATAGAAGAAATTGCAGTATTATGAAGGAAAATGCCAGGGATCATATGGGAAAAAACAGTAGTGCACTAATTAAAGAATTGTAAAGTAAATACTGTGGTAGTCAAAGAAATCTACATGGGTCAGTTATGCAAGAAATATCTGTTTAGACTGTGTCTTCATGTTTGATTGTGAGACAGTGTCTCACTAAGCAATCGACATAGCCTTCATATCTTGATTATTTTCCTCAGGCTTTAGTACTACAACCTGTACTTTACTGATGAAAATGGACAAACGATCGTTTTTTGTCCAGGATCAGTAGAATGGTCACCTTCTGCCTCCTGGCAAACCCGAACACAGGCATAATAGAGGATCTGCAGAAATGACAGAGGCTCTTTAAGGATATCCTGAGCAGTACAAAAGAAGTGTAAGATTTGAGCAGCTCCTCCTTTCCTCACATTTACCTTTGTTTATGGAAGCATTGAAACCTCTAAAATGTGGTTGTCACTCCATGGAAGGCAGTACCCTAGGTCAGTATTGTCACAGACCTTTCATATTGTCAAACTAGGACTTTGGTTTACCAGAAGAATACAGGATAAAAAAAAGAAAGTGGCCATCAAACAAGCAAAGGTAATGCAACTCTACTCCATTTTCAGATATTACGATGAAGAAAAATATTTTCCTATCTTAGACAGATTATTCTGTATTTCAGCACTTTTAGTTCCTTTTTTTAGCTGCTTAGAAGACCTTGCTTGAAAAGGTACTTGACAAACACAAATCCTTGTGAAGAGACCATATTTCATTCTGGCCTTGAATCAGACTTATTCTGCAGAAGTTTATTTTCATGTCTGAAATGGGTTTCCTATTGTTTTTGACAAGGGTGGGAACTAGATCTGGCTACCTTTGTCCGTCAGGCTTCTATCCCATGGCCTGATTATTTTACTGGATGTTTTTAATGTTTATTAATCTTTAAAATTCAAGAACAGGGCAAGGAAACCAGAGTTGTACAGTTTGAAGAGCTATAGTTAACTACAGAATTTGTACCTCTGCCATTCTTCTATTGTATCCTTTGCTTTAGGGATCCCATGGCCATATTTTGTAAAAACATTTAGAATTGCCTTTTCTCTTTCAATAGGACAGTGTTTTCCTGCACCTAAGAGACCCACTTCTGGAAACACATAAAACAGGCCACGGTTTATTTTCAGGATCTCAGCCTTCATTTAAAGCAAACAAACTGATACAAAAATATATTTAAAAAACTTATTTGGAGACTACAACAGTGAGTATTGTAATACGTCACTTTTAAACATCCAGGTTCCCTCCGGATTGCATGGCAGTTGTCACCCAGGGTCAAGGACAAGCACCCTCCCACACAGGGAGTGCCTTAGTCAGCATCACCGCAGAAGGGACCCACTGTGTGCTGGGACAGCTTTTCAAAAGAAAATGTTTATTTCCGCTGCTTTTTGTGTCAATATAGTACTGCATTAGGTATGATTTTTGCATATCCCTTTGTTCAGGGAGAGGGACAGTCTGCTTTGTGTATACTTGCTGTACCCATGTGTGAGTTAGGCATCAAGTTCATGGGATCATAGGATAATTCAGGTTGGAAGGGACTTCCGGCATGTGAGGAAACAAATATAGACATACAGGAAATTTTTATGTTAGGAGAAGAGGTAAACACAATTTCGTTTATGCTAGGGCTGGTTAATAGCTAAAATGAGATTTTCAGGACAATGTTTCTATTATTTTGATGCTAAAATTCCCCATAAGAGTTTACTTTTTTATTCCTAAAAATACCCTTCAAAACCAGACTACTTGCACAGAATGAGAGAAATGAACTTACAGCTTTAATATGTGTCACTACTTTGAAATTCTCTCTATGTTTCAACTGACAGGTACCATCATTACAAGACATGGCCTTTAGTTTAAATAGCACACCATTTATTCAAAATTTTATAGAGAAATGTTAATGTACCCACTTATTCTAAACAGTAGTAATTTGCAAATAAATACCCTCCAAAAGTATCATTGCTTTGTAGCTGGCCAGACTCTTCCAGGACAACTTGGAAATGCATGACAGCACATAACTAAACACACCACCTGAGAAAAGGGCAGCTATCCCTGGGAAGCTTTCTTCTTGTGCTTTTATTGAATCCAAGCAAAATAATCCCCAAAGCAATCTTAAGTGTGTGCTCCATACCCTTTGTGTTCACCTCTCAGAAAAGACATGGGACTGTGGGGTATTCAGATCCATGTACTGTAAATGTGCTCACAGGGGTGAGGAACCACAGCTTACATTAAATCAGCTGCCTTGGGGAGCTCTACCAGAGCTCTGGCCAAGCAGAACCATGCAATTACCAGCAGTAAATGTCTTTTTCCAGCCAAGTATTATTCAGGGACTGCTTTTTAATGGAAATAAGGACAAACTGTGGACACTATTTTGAGTCAATCTTATCACAGTCACAGCATATTCTCTGACAATCTATCCTTCTCTTTCTCAATGGCAAAATAAGCCCTGCTGTTCATTTCTGTGTCACGACTTTCAGGTTTACCATGTTAGGATTCAGAGTGGGTGGCAATTCTCTCCTGACTTCATCATAAGAAAGAAAAAAGAATGTTAGCATTGCAGATACATAAATCTCCAGCCTGAGTCAGAGAGAAGAACTGAAAGATGAGCTGTGTATTTATATGGCTTTTCTGTACTGCATTCAGCAGAGAGATACTGGCACTCACAGGAAGGAAGTCAGTGACAGGCTGGAAGCAATCTAGCTGTCCTAAACCCTCAACTGCTCTCTTCAGAAAAGTCCTGGCCATTCTGACACCCAAGCAAAATTTTTAGGTGTACCCATACTCATTCCCATCTTCGAATATGGTTGTCTGATTCAGCACCTGAATTCCACTCATAGCTGGCCTTTCAAAAGCTTTTGGTCCTAAAGTTAGCAGTTAAAAGCAAATTAAAAACAAAAGCCTCTACAAGAGTAAATAATATTGTAGCCATCTCCTTGTACCAATGCTAACGGTAGAGGGGTGAATAACACAGGGAATTATTAGAAGCAGTTTGAAATTACTCTCCACCCACATATTTGGTAGAATTGCCTTTACACAGTTGTGTGTATAGAGAGGGACAGAAGGCAAGTCAGGCCCTAGAGTAAGTGTTCTGTGTGGTGCGCTCTAGGCACAGATACCTAGCTGAGACACACCCATATAATAAATGCTAACTTTTACTGTGGTTCTGGAAAAGACTTTGAACAAATTTCTGCCTCTGTAGATTCCTGAGTTCAGTAATGACCTTGCCAATGCCAGTGTAGAGCAGGAATTGTCTAAGTGAAGTCTATAGAGTCAACACATCTGGGAGTGAGGGCTCTGAACATAGTTGTGTTTCCCACCAAGAGAACTAGAGTAGCACTGGCTGTCTGAAATCTCCCTGTTTGCCTGTAACCACAGCACTAAACTCTGCTCAGGGACTTGAATGCACAACTCAGAATTTTAAACAGAAGAGTACAGTTTCAATCAGAGTCTTTTAGGATAAGAGTTGTATTGATCTTAGAAGAAACTTGAATCTGTTGACCTTAAGGCCATATTGGGGAATTCTATGTTATCATTTTAACCTCTCTCTGGTATGGTGGGTTTGGATGTGGGAGGAGGGGCTGGGGTCAAATCCTCAGTTTTATTCAAAATTGAGTATTTTTCTATGGTAGTTTTAAATTAAATTAGACTAAAGATATGGACAGACACATAATTGTGTTATCAAATTAAATTTGGAGATATAATTGTGTATATTAAGAGAAATAGTGAGATAGATATGTAGATATGAAGGCTGAAGTCTTCTTTTTTAGGGAAAGAAAAATAGAAGTGAGAGAAGGCATAGGAATGGTGGCAGCTTCATTTTCCCTGTCTCTCATCATCTTGGAAAAAGTCAAGCACATTTAACATTGCTCTAATACACCTCAAGAAAGTAGAGTGAAGCCAACAGCACTGAGACCTGCTGGACAAAGCTCTTATTCAGGAGAGTATTAACATGTGCATAAATGCTTTATTGATGTATTTGAAGCATCCACTATCAATCAGAGTTAATTTTCTTTGGTGCTGTGCAAACACAAGTTATTTTTGTCTCAGCAAGGACCTAGTTATATGATGGTTTTGGTTTGGTTTGGTTGTTTTTTTTTTGAGTTCTATATTGTTCTATATTGTTCTCTATTACTATTGTATCCAATTGACTTCATTTACATCGGGTTTGGGTTAACAGTGTAACAATTTCTGCAAACTTTTTCAAACGGAAGGGTGCACACCACAATGTCTGAGGGGAATCTGCAAGACATGGGTAACCATTTTTTATCTAGATGCCTTCCTCCTTTATTAAGATAAAATCCTTTTGTTCATTCTACTAGAGTTCAATGACATTTCAAATTTGCTACAAAACAATCAATATAATTTGCCATTAAGAGTAGATGCACCCTTTAACCTGTCTTTTTCTGAGTGAGCACTTCCCTCAGATATTTTTCAGGATGTAGGAAACCAGGATAATTTCCTTCATCTTCTTGGAGAAATCTCCACTCCTGTTTCCAAGATTTCATGATTAATAGTCCTGGCTGTTGTGAAACTTAGCTAAAGGAAGGGACACCCCCTTTTTCTCTTGGACTATATCCTGTTTTGCTGAAATAATGCAGTAATGGGCCCCAATAGTGACAGAATTGGCCCAAGTACCAGCCATGGGCTCCAGCTGCCACCTCCCCCCCCCACCACCTCATCCACATGCTGCTGAAGTAGGGCATCCATCCAGAAGCTTTGCAAATGGGACAGGTAGAAACGGATCTATAAGAGCATGTTTCATCAATAATATAAAGTGTTTGTCATCCTTGCTTTACATTGGCTCACATTTTTGGCTTACTTAGACCAAAACCTCTGGGATTTTCATGGCTGTCCACCTGCACATAAAAAATCTGTGTTTGTGGAGGAAATAAATTCCCCTAGAGGTGTCTTCAGATAGAAGGCATGATCTCAGTGGATAAAATGCTGGCTGCAAAGTTCACTATTGTAGGCTGATGCCTGTGGCTGATCACAAGGCAGACAATTAAAGACTCAGATTGACTCAGGGAGAATGTGTAAGTCTACTGGTGCATGATTTTGCAAAAAGAATCAAAACATCAAATACCAGCATTAAGAAGATTATAAAATATGATTGCTATTTTAAACTTACTTTTTCCTATAAGGACAGATTCCATGAAACTGAGCATATTCTAAAGGTTAAATGTCTGATCTTCAGATCCCTACTCACAAGTAATCCTCATTGTTGGGTTTATTCACACTGGTGACAGGTGGAAAAACATATGTGACACTATATTCTTACCTAGATCAGCAAAGCACTTAAAATTTTAACTCTATTATTAAGTATATTCTGACTGCCATCAAGATGCTCAGGGTGGTTTTGAACTGAGATTTTATATATTTTTCATGGAATAATTAACAAATAGTTAAACATGTAGTTGCCATGGTAGCAAGGAAAAAATTGTAAATGTGTTGCATGGATTCTGCTATTGTAAGTGTGCATCTAACCCAAAATGCTTGGCTGGATTAGTTCAATGGAACCACCAGCTCCTTAAGGCACTTGTGACTCAGACTGGAAAAGTTTCATTCTTCCTCCTGTTTTTTTGCAATCAGTTTTGTCCAGACTGGGCAAAGTATGCGATCCAGGAAAAAGGGAAGGTCAAAGACGAAATCCTGCAGCATAAGATGGCTTTAATGATCTCTATTACCTTTGCTACTACTACAACAACAACAACAAAAAAAATTATTTCCTGTCCTGATAATGCTTACTTAAGTGAGATAGCAAGTTATTTCTCTCTTATCTTAGTGAAAATTTAATTTTCACTCACTTCAAAACAAAATTTTTAACCTTCTTTTTCTTATAGAAAGGTCTTCATGGATTTATAGGACTTTCACATATAGAAAATGAACCACAATTTAATTAGAGGCACTATTCTAAAATGCATAAATTTCCACTTCAGGAAGAATAGCTGTGGGATGTTTTAGAACTCTCTGGAATTTGGTATATAATCCATTAATCTCTGCAGGAGACTAACCGTGCAGCTACATATTAAATGACTACACTATTTTATACACTTGTATTAGTATATGTTATATGAGTCTTTGTCCCTTACTGTTGACTATGTTATACAATTTTAAATTTTTTTTTAATTCAAGGAGGTTCTTAATGGCTCAAATTGAAACACATGAATATCTCTGTGGATTTTGTGTTGACATGTGAAACCTACTTTTGATGGTTTAATCTTACTGCACTGACCAACTCCTATTCATATGTTCCCATAATTAATATTGCACGTCCTCCATCTGTTACATCTTTTACTAGAGGGGAAATTTAGATAAGACCTTATCACACTAGGTACTCTGAATATGTACTATTTACTTATTTTAGCTATTATCATTACTAGAATTAGGACTACAAAAAAGCCATAATAAGCACGCTAGAAGTGTATGTCTTCGTATACCAATGCAACATTGACTCCACAATGATTTAAATCAAAGCCAGGCACTACCACCTTTAACTGCTTAATTGTGAAAAATATTTCATTAGCATGGCAGACTGGCAAGACTGGAGCTATGTTGAGCAGCAAAAAAATGAATGTTGTTGTAAGTTTCTTTCCAAAATAATAGGAGAAATATGCAAATGACCTCACCGATAAAACTCTTGTCCCCTTCCACACATAAAGCTACCATTTATAGTGCATTTGGATTTTAAAGTAACCTCCTCTTATTTAGTCTAAATAAGCATGTCTCCTTAGCAGCAAATGTCACCCAATTAAAGTATGTCACTCAACTTAGCATCTCAATGAAAGATTGAAGTAGAAAGGGCACTATGAAGCAGCTGAAAGCAAAAGGGAAAAAATGCAAGGAATGCCAAGGACCCTTCAGGAATATCAGATAAGAAAAGTCACTGAAAAATGAGCTCATTAAAGGAATAAAAATATATTGAAGCGACACTTGTTTAGAATTGCTTGTAAACCTGAATTTTACTCCTTACAGTTTTTTCAGGGTATCATTATGTGCAATTTTTAGAGTCTTTTTTTTTTTGTCTCAGTGAGGAAAAACATATATAACTAATTTCTTTTAAGTAATTAGCTTAGAAAAGTCCTAAAAGTTTGAGGTAAGAAACCCTCTTAATATTGTTCACCATTGACAAAACAGTGTGGGAAAGTTCAAGTTTTAGAAAGAAAAATACCTTATCCCACCGTCACAAAAGTGGGATTGAAGAAGGACCTTTGGAAGTGCCCTGCACTTTCTTGAGCGTTGCTGACATTTCTTTGAATAGAAGTGGGTCTAGGGGAGTGCTGAGGACTTCTTGTGAATCCCATTTTCCTTAGGCCTCTCTACAGCAAATAGGTTGATGACTAACCCCAGGAATCACTGAAATCCCTCTGGGACATGAATTAGACAGTCCCAATGACTTCTGAGGTTTTAAAAGGACCCCTGTGACTGTACTGGAATTGGGTGTCACTTCCAGATTGTACCAGGGCAAGTCTTTGGGACAATTAAGCTTTCATACCTGAGATGGTCTGAGCCTGCCTGTGTAAAGGCAGCTGAGTGGGGGGTCTGACCACAGACTATTCTCATGGCAAGGGCTTATCAGAAGAAGGAACACAACAGGAGAGCCACCCTGAGCAGCCAGGTGAGATGGACACTCTCAAATGACCTCCAGGTCATTTGTTTAGACTCATAAATGTCAGTGGAGCAGTGGACATAAACTGCTTCAGGGATTCGAGTGGCTTGTGACTCTCCTCTATAGACAAAATGAGTGCTCAACCTCTTCAGTACTTAATCATGGCTGAAACTCAGGAGAAGCTAAAGCCTTTGCAGTCTGAAATTGGCCTAAAGCTGGTTGTGTTTTCACCCCTTCCCCTGAACTTCTCTTTGCTCACAGGTTTCCTCTTTTGTGTTATTTTCCCAGTCTACACCTTAAGCTACTCTACCCTTGGTACAAACTCCTCCGTGTATCAGTTTCAGCTGCAGGCAGCCTCAGCACCTGCAAGAAGCCTCTGCTTTAGCCTAGCAGCAGCTCAAACCCTCTCATCTCTGCCTAGCTTCATTCTTAATGCCAGTTTGCTTGGTTTCATGGGAACCTGTGCATTAGGATCAATACTGACCCTGTTTAAGGGGCCAGGCTACGTAAAGTTGCTGTTGGACCCTCTGAGGTTTGTAAATTAAGGTAGTACCCGGCAACAGTGATGATGTCATTCTGACATTCTGCAATTTCCTCTATGAATTCTAAGTCTGAGTAACTCAATTCAGGCTGCAACTCAGGAAGACAGAGGCAGACAAACAGGAAAACACCTAAGAAGAATGCAATGTTTCTCTTGGACCTCCAGGAAAGTTTGAATTGAGCTCAGGTGTTGACCAAAGGCATTTGGGGAAGGATTTCTTACCTGAAGGTGGTATTTATTTTGTAGCACCAGCATGTTGTCTGGATTGGGTAATAATATGCCCACTGAGCTTACTTTCGTCACAGCTTTTCCTCTGACCTCATTCTGCTTCCTGATCACAGAGGTTTTTATAGACAATCCCTTTCAAAACAATCTTTTAAAGAATTTGTGAGGCCTCTATGTACAGGCAATGAATAGTTTTGTGTATTAAAGAGGACCACTCTTGACAGTTGTTCTGCAGTTCCCAATACCTCAATGGTTATTTGTGAGTTTGGTCATTTTCAAAACCGTGTGGGTAAACTCTGCTGACTCAGGTCTTCACATGCAAATTTAATGAAAGAGGAAGCTTTCAAAATAAAAGCCTTTGCCAATCCTCTAACATATTAAAATAGGTAACTAGTTGCAGCTGGAATTCAGTAACAGAACACAATGTATTTTGATCACAGGCTTACTAGCTGGTACGAGAGGTAAAAGAGGAAAAACCCACTGTGGTAAGAAAGATTTCATATTCAAAGAAGACAACTTTGCCTCACTGTAGTAATGGTAAAATTCCTATTCCTTTTGGGGGATCCCAGAACAAATTAGGGTTTGATCTCATTTTATCTGTCTGTATATACTTTAAAGATCTAGAGACAGGAAAAATTTACATCTCTGTGGAATGGAGTGTCAAAGCATTTATGACTACTTCCCTTATCAACCATGTATAACATCAATGAATCAGGTGAGATCTCCAGAGCAAATCTTTGTGTATCTTTTTAGGTAATGAAACTACATCAGATTTGCCTCTTAACTTCCCAGTAATGATTACTCTGCATCCCTGCCTGCCCTAGGATTTCAAGTCTGTGATACCACCTCATGCCTGGACTATTCTAAAAGAGCCTTATGTGTTATTCACCTGCAGGAGGACAGCACGGAGCTCACATCACCAAAGACTGGTAAGACAACATACGCAGTATGTCTTCCAGCACCTTTAGACAGCAGAGAACATAGTGTACTCCTTACTAGAGGGTTTTAAAACCATTACAGCTCAACAAGCAAAATGTGGATACCGTGTAATTACTTGGTCTACAGTTCCCCTCAGGTTACCTGGCTCTGGATTTGCACACAATCCTGCTACGTGAAATAGAAGAGAGGATTACTGCACACACATACACACATACCCAAACTCTGAAGGCCAGATGTTCTGTCTGGGCCTCACTGGCATTGCTCAGGGTTCAAAGGCTTGGAGCACTTGTTTTGGATTTACTGCTTGAATGAAGTCATTACTTGCTCTTTCCATTTCTGAATGATAAGTGGAGGCATGATTCATCTGACACATGAAGATCCCTAGGGTTTTGGTAGCCTTGTAGTTTGGATGCTAGAATCTAATCTAAGCATAAATTATTACTGACTTCATGCTTACTAGATTGGAGCCTTCTGGGGGAATTTGTTCCTCTTTCCCAATTCTTTGTAGAAAGCAACTAATTCCTAAAAGTGGAAAACAGCATTATGACCATGTACCTGATAGACACCTTACACTATTAATGTTATTATAATATATGGACTTAGGGGGAAAAAATCCAAGTGTTTGTAAATCATGAATTTCTGGTGTGACATCTGGCCCAATACAAACAAACCAGGTTAGTACTGTATCCCTGTATCTGGGGAGCACATTGATGGTGGGTCTAGTGCCAAATCCTCCAGTTTTATCTTCCTGTTCTCCTCAAGGAACTCACATGAAGGAAAGAGTCCTGAAAGCCTCATGGTATGCACTCTTCATCTCTGCATGCTATTCACGTTTTTCCCCTGAGCAATAAGATGGTGGTAAACCCTGCTGGCAAATGGAAATATTTTATTTCTGTGTAGGCATAACTAAAATTTACACCTACGCATGTAATAGCTGGCTGACAGGTGAGAGAGTTTACCAAATCCTGATGAATTTGTAACACTCACATAATCATCATTCACCGTATGTCTGACATCCTGTTGCATAGCTCAAATCAAAATACCAGCCTTTTGCAACATGCAGAAGCATCTGCCCCCTCAAAGTAACAAACAGAAAACCCTCTCCTTCTGCCTGATGCAATGGATCATGCAATATTGTCTTTTGAAGACAGTAGTACTTGCTCATGAAGGCACAAGAGTCTTTTAAACAGGCATTTAGAAACATTTAAAACAGTTGATTCATGCAACAGTAATTTCAGTAAGCTCTATTACTTAGTCAAGTGGTTTGCCAAAAAAACATGTAAGCATAGTAAAGTTTCTCTAGATAAATTCAGCTATATGTATGTATTTATATTTAAAGCTGCACTTCTTCAATATGGAAAGGAACAGGAGTACCCAGCTGTTCTGCCCACTGCCTGCTCCTATTAACTCACTGTCACAGGTCCCCTTCTCTGTGAGGTGTCTGTTCGCCTAAGAATCTGTGCTGAAAAATGCAGGAGGAAAGACTCTGCAAATACCTTCTCATACACACAAGCAGAAGGATATAGAAAACTCTTCAAAGGATATAGAAAACTCTTCAAACCTTTGATGGCTGTAGGGAGGATCATAGAAATTATCTTCTGGAACCCACTCTTGGTGGGATGAGGGAGAGAATTGTAAAAGTGAGAAAACTTGTGGGTTGAGATAAAGACAGTTTAACAGGTAAAGCAAAAGCTGTGCACACAAGCAAAGCAAAACAAGGCATTCATTCACCTCTTCCCATGGGCAGGCAGGTGTTCAGCCATCTCCAGGAGAGCAGGGCTCCATCACACAGAACAGTGACTTAGGAAGACAAACATCATCACTCTCAACATCCTGTCCCTTCATTCTTCCTTCCCCCATTTATATGCTGAGGGTGAGACCATATGGTCTGGAATATCCCTGTGGTCAATTTTGGTCAGCTGTCCCAGCTCTGTTCCCTCTCAATTTCTTGTGCATCCCCAGACTCCTCACTGGTGGGGTAGTATAAGAAGTAGAAAATGCCTTGAAGCTGTGCAAGTGCTGCTTGGCAATAACAAAAACATTTCTATACTATCAACACCATTTTCATCAGAAATATAAAATATAGCGCCATACGAATGACTATGAAGAAAATGAACTCTACCCCAGCTAAAACCAACATACTAGCTATGGCCTCTAAGTAGGTAGAAGGAATGATGTGTCACAAAGCCAGAATGATGCAACTCTAGGCTTCTCCTGGTCATATCTTTTTTGTCTGTAGGCTCTTCTCTCCACTTGTACAGAGGGTATAACATCTTGTACCAGTGATTTTATGACTTGATGGCCACATGTAGTGCCAATGTTAAGAGATCCATGCTGTAAAGGTACCTTGCTTCTTCCTCCCTGCCCTTGCATGAGGGAGTCCCCCAATTTCCTTTGCACTCTGGCTGTAACTACTATCCTGACCTACGCCGCAACACAGGCTACATCATCTTGAATAGGTTTTTTTTTTCCTTTCATTTTACCTTCCAGGCTAATGAATTATATGGACCTTGAAAGAGAAAATCTGAGCTGAGAAATGTGGAATGCCATGTTCAAAAGAACCTTTCTTACTTTTTTGTTTAGCTGTAGTTCAGAAAGGAACAACAGCAAATGCTTGAGCGCTGGCCAAATGGAAATTACTTCAAGTACTATCTCAAGTGTAATGGAACCAAGGTACTTTTAGCATACCGTACTCATTAGGTACTTGTAACATCCAGCACTTCTAAGTGCTGTAGTCAGACAACACTTCTGCACAGTGCTCTGAAAAAATCTGCAGTGCATTCTGAATCAATAAAGTTTTAGCAGTAATTAACTTGGGCTTTTTTAGACATTCATCACATTAGCATGGGAATGAAACACTACTGAGTCACTAACTTAGATTTAAGAATAGAAGAATACTTTTTATAGCCACATTTTACTTCAGTAAGAATGCGTTTTTTACAGGCTTGCTTTCTCACAGTCAAACTAAGTAAATAGAAAGGCATTTGTTTTGTATTGCAAACCAAGGCATATCAGCTGCAAGTCTTTTGTGGCTTGTGGGTCATACTAAACACTACACCTGTTGACAAGAGGCAGAAGTTGTCTAAGTTTTGGCATGAATATAAACAAGTTTTCTATATTTTGCCTGTGACTTTGCACAAGTTATAAATGTGAATGACTGTGTGCTGGAGCCCTTTGAAAAATATGGTGCTCATTTGTGAGATAAGGAAGTTTCATTCTGTCTATTCTTAGCTCAAAGTACCTGAGAACATCCACTTCACTGTGAGGAGCCGGTACATTAACATCTATTCCCAAACAAAAATATACATAATTTAAACCTGCAATATCACATTCAATTTATAGAAATGCAGGGAAAAAACCAGAAAATTGGAAGGAAGTAAAAGGAGAAAAAAATTCCCAGTAGAAAAAAATTAAAGCACGGAAAAATTTATTTTGAGGGATCTGAATTTGTAAATCACTATTTTGGAACTAATTTAATAAATCCAAGGTAACGTTAGGAAGGGAAAGGATATAGGTCTTGTTTAAGACCAGTACATAACTGGGAGAACATATATACAGTACAGAAACTACCTGTAAGGCTTTTGAGAGTGCAAGCAGCACAAAGATATGATTTGAGCATGAGTGAAATTAACTACATGAGCTACAAGAAAATACAATAATAGCATGAAACATTTGCCGATTATATCTATGGGGAACTTTCTGGCTCTGGCATAACCTACTGAGAAAACAATGAGAGTCCCTATTGTCTAATTCCTTTAAACAAAACTGAAAAAAAGCACTGGAAAAACATTGCTCAGAGAACAATCATTTACCAGGAGAGGAATGGAAAAATGAGTGTATTGTCTTAGATCATTCAATCAGTCTATGATTTTATGATTCTGTGAAGCCTTACAGCTGCCTTAAAAAATGTTACTGGAGGCCTAATTCATTGCATAATATACACTTATTAAGAAACATGCTGAAAAATACTTAGAGAGTCTTTTTCCTGCAGAAAATAGCAATGTCCTCCCCTTTCCTAGATATCATTTTTCCTCACAGTTTATATAGAGGAGACTTTTGGTAGGAAAGTAGGAGATGATGGGGTTTTCTACACTATGCAAATCTGCACTGACTGAGGAACTAAACATGGCTTTTAGAAAATATTCTGTTCACGCTGCAGGAAAGTATCTCTCTGGTGTTTGTCAGATGAAAATTTGAGGGAAGGGACAATTTAAAAATTATCTCCTTATAAGATACAAGACTAAGAAAGGGAGGCACAGTTCCTGTGGTGACAGGGAAAAAGAGCTCAGATGCTAATCAGCCACTTGCCTTCAGGAGGCAGCTTGAAAGACGGTAAGCGGAAGACACTTATTATTTAGTTGCTATATCAGGCCAAAAGCCAGGAAGGAATTCACTCTGCTGCCATCATAACATGGGTGTAACCTTTTGCTGCCTGAAAACATCACATCTCTGTCTGTGATAGAAAATATATGGAAAAAAAATAGGATAGCATAATGCCCTAGGGTCACGAATGTGACCAAAATCCCAGGGAAAGTAGGGGGATTCCAAGGCCTTGAAGGAAGCTTCAGCAAGGGAGAAGACCCAGAGGGAAAGGAAGGTGATGCACTGACCCCCAGGGCCCTGGGTTGGGTGAGTAGTCTGTCCCAAAACACCAGGGCTGGACTCTAGACTCCCAGCCCCCGGCACTGACAGTCTTCATTGTAATATGAAGGGAAGGTGCCAGCACACTCACCAGCCTCCTTCCTCTTCTGCTTCACCACTGCACATCTTTCACCCACCCTCTGGGACTGCTCGTGGCCCTTGGCATTCTGGCAAAACAGGAGTTAGTCACTGCTACACTGAGATTTCCTTGGGCAGACTCTAAAATGTGTTACACCTTGGCCTGGTGCCATGGGGAATAATCCAACACAATAACAGACTATCACTTGTGTCCTGGTTTTCAGCCAGGACGGAGTTAATTTTATGGTAGCAGCTGTGAGGAGGAGGAGCCTGGAGCCATGTGGACATGTCTAGGTTGTTATTCTATACCACCATTGCATTCACTGCTGAAAATACTGTAAATACTTCTACAGCCTGGGTATTTGTGTGTTTGTGTGTGTGTATACACAGGTGTATGTATAGATATACATATATGTGTAACCACACAACAATGTGTGGGTATATATAAATTCATATATAGTTTCTATAATAATATGCCGATGTATATAATTAATATAGCAATAATCACAATAACAGAGTATTAGGATATTAATATACTGTATATAATTAATTAAAATATGCAACATATACATAATGCTTTATGTATAGCATATGATACAATACTATAGACTAGATTGTTGTAGTATAGCACAATAGGAATAGAGTATGATTAATATACATCATATGTATAATCTGATACTGAGCAGTACAGAAGACTTTGAGTAAGAGCAAGATCTCTTTTTTGAAAGGCAATTTTGGACAATCTCTACCTTCCTCTCTGAAGGAGAAATCTCTGTGAGATACTTTATAACCTGATGCTAGGAAATTAATTCAGGTGATCATGATGCTGTTTTAACATCATGACAGATGTAAGCTACAATTCAAGGAGCAATTTCTAAACATAATAAGCAACTGACAGCTGTGCAAGCTCGTCCTCTTAAGACAGTCAAAACAGCCTAAACATCCAGGTATGAGAGGAAGATGGCAATTCAAAACCGGCATTCAGCAAAAGACAAGGATAGACTGTGTAAGGAGCTGAAATTACATTTATCTCATGCAGTTTCTCAGTATTTCTGATGCACATGACAGAGAACTATGCTGATGATTTATTGGCCCTATGGTTATCAGTTTGTCTCATAAAGAAAAGTAAGCTGATTTACATAAAAGATAAAGGAGCTGATAGAAAATGATAGTTAGAGTTACACCTGCTTCAACAGAAACAGAACTAGGCACTGAAAGAATAATGAATCCTGTATAGTTTGCAAACATTTTATTTCTGGAGTTAAAGCATTTTCATCAACAAAACCCAGTGAAGTTTCTAGATGGTTAAGGAGTGTCAGGATTTGGCAGCTGGTAATGGAATGAACAGAAAATCAGCACAGACAAACCTCCACATTACCTTCACAAAACCTTTCTTTCTACTTGTATGATGTCAAGGCAAAGGCTATTCTTACCAATAAAATAAGCAAATGAATAATTATGATTGCTTCTATTTGTGGGTAGACACAGTACTTATGCAGGCTTCAAACTCTTTTCTATTGAACCATCCTGCCTGAAAACTCCAGGAAATATATGAACGTAGGTATGAATTATTCAATGTTTCCAGCTACGTAGCTGAAGCCATCAACCCTTATGATGTGTGCTTATGATGGCATATGCAATGATGAGGTTTATAAAAAACAGGCCTGAGCAAAAAATCAGCAGAAATGGTGAATAGTTCCACAAAACAGTAGATTGCAGTGTATTTACTAAGCACAGAACAGGATCCTCTCTGATTCTTAGGGTTTACACAAATAGCCTAATACCTATGAAGCAAAAAGCATCTCATGCACCTTGATTTGCAGTGATATCAATGTTGATAGTGAGTGATACTCTATAAAGTAATATTTTTACTCCCTTTTATGCAGCACTGCTGAAAAAAAGGCCAGAGGAATCACACTGCAGTAGATTCTTTGTCTCTAAATTACAATGTATATTTTATACCTATTATAGAAGATTCAGACAGAACACTTGATTTTGTAGCCTTAAAATTTTGTCACATATTTATGTTAAAAAAAATTCTTATCTGTACATGTCCAAAGCAGGTAAAAAATTATGCTTTTATTTTTGGCAAACTCATTGCTCCAGAAGTAAAATGCAGCCTACAAACACCTAGGCAGAGACCTGTTCCCCTTTCGGTGTACCAGTTAGTGTGCTCCCAAGATAGCACAGCCAATGCCAACTCATATAAGATGAAAAAATGCAGTATATGATGGTTGTACATTGTAGAAGATAAATATTTAAATAAAAAGATAGAAATACACGCTCAAAAACTTGTCAACTGAAAGGCTCAGCCCTTATGCCTTAGTTTTGGAGTATTGGTGGAATTTAACATGACTCTGTACAGCCAGATACTGTGTTAGGTCTCCAGCACCTGAACTTGTGTCTCATCCTCTTCCTGTTGGACTTCTACCTGCCTTGTGAGAAGAGGTGAGCTGTGCCTGGAAAACTTGTTCTGGTTTTCCTTTTTTTGATGCTGAATGTATTTGTTTCTCTGATGCTTAGGAAACACACACTCTGACTGAACTTCCTTTCTTATAAAAGACCTCAGTGTACAAGTTATCCTTTCCTTCCTGTTGCAAAATATTTTGACTTGTGATGATTAGGGTTGCTCAGAGAAAGCAACAAAATACTTGCCAACATTATGTCTTTCTTCCTTCACCTCCCTTTTCTACCCTTTAAGAAAAGGAGTTCACCTTTCATTTACTGTTGATGTTGAAAACTTGAAAATCTGGCAATATTTCCAAGGTATGCTGAAAACTCAAGATACTATCAATCCCTTCTTAATCTTTAGAAAAGATCTCATATGCTAAATACTACCTTGAAGTGTATGTATTATATTCATGCTTCACTACCTGTCCTGGTCTTCCCCTCAATTTCAGATGAAGCTTGACCTATGAAAGACATAAATCCTCCCTTCTGAAAAGGCTTTCCTTCTCCTGCTATTTGCACAGCTGTGATCAGCGGAGTCTTTTGAACAGAAGGTCCCTGTCTATAAGGGAATGGTGCTGACTACAGCAGCCTGCTGGAGTTCACTGGTTTCCTGGGTCCCCAAAACTTTAATCTGCTGATCTTCCAGGGGTAGCCCACCTTGTCGAGTAAGCATTTGGAGAAGGCTTGTGACCTTCTGAAGTACAGAAATATAGTCATCCCTTAGGATCTGAACTTTCATTATTTCACTGAATTCCAGAAAGGTCAGACATCCTTGTTTACCTAGTTTGACTTTTGAGTGCTCACATGGGTGACAGGCGGTTTGGGACCCACTCAAGTGCCTGATTAAGTCACTTGTGACATTTTAAGTGCTCTGTGGTACCTGAGATGTTTCACAGCTCATATTTTTAGGAGGCCCATGTTATTCTGTAACAAGAGGTGGATACCAGGTAGGACGCCTTGCTACCAACCTGCCATTTTAGACGTTGAGGTTCAGCTCAGTCACAAAGACTTCTTTTGCTTTTCAGAATGCAATAGTTTTGATTAATCTTCTTCCTTTGGTGATCTGATAATTTTTTACCTCTTCACCATGCTTCTGAGATCTCATGCCACTTGGTCACCCTTGTGTTGAGTTCCAAGTTTTGCTGTTCAGCCCTCTCTTAATGAGGACCATAAACACTTTGGGAACTCTGCTACATAGGTCTAGACTTCAGATATTTTCCTCCAACAGTTTTATTTTACATCTTTTTGTGTAAAACAATAGCTGCATCCCAGCAGCCTCATCTATCTCACCCAGCATACCAGCATATCTTCTCAGATCTACTCATGAGGAGATTGTCAAATTATCACACAATGCCTGTCACTCTTCCATCTTAACCAATGACCCTAATCAATGCCATGGTGTGCCCCAACTATATGTATGAGTTACTGAATGGACAGGTCTCAAGCTTCTGAGCCCTAAAAGAAGACCTTTAAATAGCATCCTGTGCCCAACCTCCAACACCTTCTCTGTAAAAGTGAGAGCTTGCAGATGTTCCTAATCAGAGCTGCCAGACCAGCACAGTGCCCTTAGATGTTGGGGCCCTCTCCCTGCCATGTGGCCCTGGGAGAGGGGCCCTGGGGGGGAGACATGGGGTTTCCCTGCCCCTGGTCAGCCTCATTCCCCATTGGTTGTTTTGTGTTCCCCTGCGCGGGCAAGGACCCTCCGGTCCCGTGATTGCTTCAGTTCCTTGGCAGATCTTGGCCATGCAGCTGGAGAAATAAACAGCTCTGAAACATTTGTCAAGAATCGGTCCATATATATTTCTCTTCCACGGGCCTCGTTGTCTGATACTCGTGTTGCAGTTTCCCCGCTGTAACTAACGGTGGATAATGCAAGCAGAATGATCCCCAATCCCTAAGGAAAGCGACTGATTTGTGAGTAAACTCTGGATTTCTCTTCTTGTTTTTGTTCTGCTGTTCCATCTCTAAACTATGGAGGAACCATGGAAAGACTCTTGGCTCT
>NW_008239110.1:17644787-17706596 GCF_000691975.1 Corvus brachyrhynchos
GTAGTCATGTTAGACAATATCTCCATTATAAGCCCCCCCTACCGTCTCCCTTTCCTAATTCCACCTTTCCCTTTTACCCTATATCCTATTACCCCCAGTGTATTCCCAATCCATTTTTTCACCCATGGTTTCCCTCACAAAACCATGCTTTTGCTAATTGTTTCCCCAAAAATCCCTTTCCAATGCCAAGTGGGGGATGAAGAGGGGGAGGGAAGAAATTAACTATTGTTGTTTTGAGTTCCAACAGGTACAAATAGAATAAACCCTCTCCTGCCTCAGTTTCCCCACAAAGCATGCTCGGAGACTCCTGTCTCCCTTCTGTCAGCCTTAAGATGTTCCAGAGAATCTGTTTGGACATTTAAGGACTCAGGAGGGTGGCTTGTTTTGAAACTGTCCTTGTTATCTCATGTTTATCCAGTTGTTTTCAAGGTTAAGTTGTAAATCTCTTTTTGTTAAAAATAAACGGGTGAAATGTCGGGGTCCCTTCCTCTCTGCCATGTGGCCCTGGGAGAGGGGCCCTGGGTGGGAGACACGGGGTTTCCCTGCCCCTGGTCAGCCTCGTTCCCCATTGGTTGTTTTGTGTTCCCCTGCACGGGCAAGGACCCTCGGGTCCCATGATTGAGCAGTTCCTCGGCAGATCCCGTCCATGCGGCTGGAGAAATAAACATCTATCAAGAATCGGTCCTTATATATTTCTTTTCCACGGGCCTTGTTGTCTGATACGCATGTTGCAGTTTCCCCACTGTAACACTTAGAGAGCACAGAGTGTTTACAAGTGCAAGAAACCTGGTTGCTTAGGTACCTACTTGGATCCATTTAGCATCTTTCACCTTGATCCTTTCCCTTGAGGGGATGGGCAACTGAGTAACCTTATCATTTCCTCTTCAGTCTCTGAAGTAATTTAAGGTTTTATATCTGAATGTTTTGCATGGCTTTGCACACCCAGCTCTGGCCATGAGAGCTAGTCTTATATTCAGCACTCTGAAGAATATTGCTTAGCCCCACAGTGCAGGTCTTCTGGGCATATTTGTTTTTGCTGGGCATTTAACTCTGTGACTGTTGAATTTTTGTCTTTGTCGGGAGTGGTAAACTTGTTTATTTATCTAATACTGAATTCTTGGGCTCTGGCACTGTTCTTGACTTAGTTCTTTGTGAGGCAAATACACCTTACCATTGACGGGCAAGGGTTATTCAGTGATTGTGTCAGAAATGGGAGACAGTCTAGTGGGAAAGGTCAGAATCTGGGTTATTTAGGGTGACTTCCTCTCCACTCCTCCTCTGCTTCTTGCACTGGTGGGTCCACATGGGAACGGGTGTACATGTAGAAGCACACTGGCATATGGGACAGTGTCAGAGTGGGACTACCTGAGGGCAGCTAGATTTTCCAGCCTTCACTCTGATTCATAGCAGTTTGGGCCAGGGCAAATATGACGTTGCTTGTAATGAAATATATGCGACAGTATGCACCTCCTCAGATCTCCTCTGCTGCCTGAATGGCGAGCCCCAGGCAATGCCATCTAGCTGAGAAAAATAAACAAATCATTCAGGACCTTTGTTTGCCCATGAGTCATGAGGGGGCTACTCACTAGAGTATTAAGAAAGATAAACATATGGCAAATCTCTAAAACCTATTTCTGGAAAAGTTTACTGGAGGGAACAGCTAATCCATTGTTCAGAGACTGCAAAGAATTATAAGACTGGGGAGAGGAATGAGAGCAGGAAAGAAGCAAAAAACCCCCAAAAAATCCAAGAGATCAAAAAATTCAGAATGGTTGTAATTACCCATGTAGGCACAAGGGCTTTGTGGGAAGAGGGGGATGACTGACACAGGGGACTTGCAGGAGGGGTTGGATCTGTACACAGTCATAACAGGAGGGAGTTGTTATTCGTCTCCTCAGGAAGTAAACAGGGAATATCATGCATTGAGGTTACTCCATTTGATTGTTGCTCCAAAGGGAAAGAATATTGGTTGGAAATTATGAAGAGTTATTTGCTGATTAAAGTTAGCACAAAACCAACAAGTCATTTCCCCCAAGTGCTTCAGCTGAAAGGCCAGAGGGAATATTAAACCTGAAAATGCAAATCTCCCTCCTCTTTTTTGTCTGTAATGTTTTTTGTTGAAAAGGCACATTTCTTTCCACTACCAATTTTATTTTCTGCTATTTTAGTAGTTTTATTTTTTACTGTAAATGAAAACATCACAGATGTATGCAGAAGCTTGTGACATTTCATGAGGTGTTGCTCAGGAGAAACCATGCAGCAGCCTCAGTGTTTCCTGAGGTGCAGACGTGATGTCTCTCCTCAGGGCAGTCCCTGAGAGTCTCTGTGAGGCACCTCTGCACCTCATATGGGCTGGTGCAACCGGGTCTCTGTGTTTTTCTCTGTTATGCTGAAGAATAATGTGCAGCTACAGGAATTTAATAAAGTAATTGCAGGTGTTCAGTGGAGAAATATAACTTCTATCTTTAATTATATTTGTCAAGCTGTCTGGCATGAAACTTACCCATGGCAGTGTTTGGTGTGAAGACCTTAACAACATACTGCTTGAGACATAGCTTCAGATGGCAACTAGTACTGATGCACACTGGGCAGTAGCTTTTCAGAACTCTTGATATAGGCAGGCACTTGTGAATTGGATTATGATTGAAGCCAAAAGATAACACTGAATAAAATTCTGATTATTTCCTCGGAACAAATTTGAATGAGTTGGAATTTAGGAAGATAAGATTGAGAACTAGTAAACAACAACATAAAAAATAAAGCTGAGTCTTTAGAGGGGTGCAGTTCACAGACTGATTTGCTGGATTTAGTCTTAAGCCTAGCTCCAAACTGCCTCTCACTGAGACACTGACTGCTCATAATGTACCTCTTGCTCACTGACACCTACTTCCTCTAACAATATTTTAGGAAAAAAAAAGTCACATACCACTATAATTGTAGTCTACCCAGTGCCTGTGGTTTAAACAAAATCACTCCCTGGGCCTGAGCCTCATGTTATTTGCTGTGGCCTTCCAGGCCTGAGCCTCATGTTATTTGCTGTGGCCTTCCACTGCAGCCTTATACCTTGTGCAAAGTGCCTGCCATGCCAGCTCCCAGTCAGGCTCCAGGATCTCTGCCCTTTGGGGCTCTCCCTGGCCTATGAAAGTCACCTTTGGTGGTGGCTCTGGCACTAAGCTATTTGCTGACCTGCAGCTCCACCAGCCCTGAGCTGCCCTCTGACAGCACTGCCTGCCTGCTCTGGCCATTGCCTTGCCTGGGATCCTCCACACTAGCCTGTACCCGTGGTAATGCAATCTCACCTTATGTTTGCCAGCCTGTGGTCACCCCTTGGCCCTAACATTTGTCTGAGTCCAGTCACAAGCTGCACTTTCAACCCTGCCAGATAGATTTGAGAAAAATCAGGTGCAGTCTGTTGTCTCCAAACTTATTAGTGCAAGACTTCCTAATGGCCTCTCCTCTTGTGCCAAAGAGGTGTTGCTTCCCTGTTCCACTCACGGCACTGTTTTGACTCAATGACAGCTGTAACACAGAGCTCCTTAATTCATCAAACCTGGACTGTAAACTGTACATTGGCTTCATCCTCTGTCCCATCCCAAAGTAATCCAGTAGCCCAAATCCTAAACTCAGTCTGGCACTGTTTAGGATCTGGCCCAGCTACTTCACTAGCTTTAAACTGACTCTCAGCTCTTTGCTTCCTTCTAGTTCTTATCTAACCTAAGATAGTTGTGGGCAGCAGGCATTTACTAAAACAAACCAAAAGTATCATGTGATAACTCCCTACAATTTAAAAACTGCCTTACACCTAACCTTAGGTTTCATACAAGTCATAACCTAAGATCTAATGGCTTACCAGTAGGTCACCTGTGGTTTATCTCTTTGCTAGTCTGCCATCACCAAATGAGACACATCATAAACCCTAGCCACATACTTCTACTGCCTGAAAATTTACAGACACTGCCTACTGCTTTCAAACCCCAGGCCGAGGTTATTGTTAGATATAACTATATTCCAAATTCTTTGTTCTTTATTGGTCCCAATCCTATCTGCAGCTTCATCTGTTAGCTACAAAATAAAGTTGCCATCTGCCAATTCCATACTGTCTTGACTCAACTTTTTGGCTTGTCAAAGTGTAATGTCTCTCCAGCTCTTTGTAGAGAACAAGAGTTAACAAGTCTCACTTGATTTGAGCTATATTTCAATACAGTGGCACAAGAAGGCAGTACAGAAAGCCGAACAAAAATTTCTGTTCAAAATGGAATTTAAAGTAGGAATGCTTAGGGAAACCTTGCTACCCTAATAATTTGTGTTTGTTCCTAGTCTGAAAAGGAGTACCCAGAGCTTGAATATTTTCTCCCTATCTGTAAGAATGGTCTAGAAATATTTTTGTTTGTTTTCCTAAGAAAATAGCATATCCTGATTTTGACCTGGCCTATCTATTTGATCAAACTCTTGAATGCACTCGCTAATTTCAACCTGACTTGCCACGAAGTCTAAATATTCAAGTTCTGTGAAAGCTGGTTAGAAGCAAGGAAGCAGAATTAGTTCCTTCAAGAAGGAGAAGGAGGCAGAGATAAGCCTTAGGAGACTTTGCTTGTCAGCAGTCCCCTCTTCAGTCAGAAAAGGGACCAGACAAGAAACCATCCTTTATGTGTGTCTGGATGAACTGTGGTGTCTATGATCTGAAGTCTGGTATGACTATCATAGGTTACAGAAAAAAGTGATTGGAGAGTAGCAGGGAAGAATGGTGAAGGGATAACAATGATTACTTAAGTTGTTTGGTTTCACTTGTATTAAAGCTCACAGTAACATTTTGGGAAAAAGAGAAGAGTTTCAGTACACGTAAATCAGGACTTTTAAGTAATTGTGACTGCAGAGGCTGGGACTTTTTGAGGAACAAGGCAGCAAACCATCTGGGGTAAGAACTGGTTTTGGTTTATAAAATCCTAGCACAGTGCCCACCCTCCTTAGGGCTTTTACATGCAGTTGTTATTATTAACATTTTGTATCAGAAAAGAGGTAGCAGTAGAAAGGAACAAGCAGGTCTTCTCTTCCACTCTCATTCTGTGATTGCTTAAAATCTTGGGAAACACAGAGAAGTGGGCAGGTTACGTAGCTGCTTTTGCAGCCAAGGTTCTGGCAGGAAGCATTTCATAGCACAGGGTCCAGTTATCCTGCCTGTGTGAGTGGTGTCCCCGACAAAAACAGACAGACCCTGCTGTCTGCACTTTGCAAAGAGCAGCTGTGGAAAGCAAAACAATCCTCTAAGGTGGTCAGCCAGGGGTGGCCAAGGGCAGCTGGAGGTGGTGGAAGCGCTGAGTAAAACCTTTACAGACCTGGCAGAAAAGTCAAGTTGTCAGCGTCCATGTTTAAGATGTTTACTTTCAGCTGCTTCCTCTCTGAGCAGGGCTGCAGGCAGGACTTGCCTTCCCCCTCCAGTGACGGTGGATGTTCCTGTGTTTCCATTGGGCTGCCTGTGCCTGCGTCCTTTTCCTGTGGAAACAGAAGATATGGGCAGGAGAAAAGACATATTTGGTAATGTTTCTCTTCAAAGCGTCTTTTTCACAAGGCTGCCTCAGCTGCAAAATGTTAAGGGGAAAAAAAAAGAGGTCTTGGAACTAACTCCAGACAGACCCTAATGCCTACAAATTTGTCTAAGCAAGCCAAGTCCAGAAAGGCAAAACATGAAGAAGGCTCATTATTTGACTGCTAGGGACACTCAAATAACCAGACATGCCAGTACTTATGATCTTCATATTTCAGATGGCTCGTCTTTCATATGCTCCCTCATCCTGCACTCCCACCCTGCTCACTTCTTGTATTTTCCTTCATCCCCACTAACTCCACTGTATTTGAAACTGTTTATAGAACATATAAAATATGAAAATATTATTTAAAATACCTATGGGGAAAGACTCTATTCCTCTAGCTGTCTGTTTGATGGAGCCATTTGCAGCTCCTCTAATTGCTTCAGCTTGCACGATCATTTTTCTTTCTCCCCAGAAATTTCAAAGTACCTTGGCAGAACTCTTTCTATTTTATTTTAATAAGAATTGACTGAGGAGGTGCTATGGTGCTTAGGGCATTGGGTGTCTCCAATTCATGGTTCTGCTGTAGCTGTGACTCAAGATAGGAGGTGGAGTGACTGTGTTCTAAGTTTTGAAGTCTCCTGGAGGGTTACTGCTCCTCGAGATGTTTTAGAGCATCACAGGACTGCTAAATTGTCAGTCACCATCCCTGGCGAGAAGGAGGGGCAATTTACATTTCCTGCATTTGGTACATATCCAAGATACCCCTGGAAATCTGTGCACGGCAAAAATATTCACATGTTTTAAATGAATTAATAAAATCACTGTTGCAAAAAACCTCACAAATTCAACAAAAATCCCTGCTAGTTTAGGCAGGTCAAGGATTGTATTTCAGCTACCCCCAAATGTACAGGTATAAAAGTAAAAGGAATATTGTTGATCAAACAAATATTTTTTTTCAGTATTATTTATCATGTGAGTTGATCCCTACATAATTTATGGAAAAAATCAACTTTAATTTCTCATTCTGAAGCAGACTTAACATCCCGAAATGGTCTACCAGTGGATATTTGAATATAATGGTCCTTTCCCTTTTCTTTTTTTTCCTTCAAAGCTAGATTGATTGTCTGTGAGATGCAAACTGAATATAGTAGAGAACAGAAACTGGTATTTGCTTTTGAAGTTGAATGCAGAATTATAAAGATTTTTTCCCACAGTTCCATCGAATCTAGTTTCATTGAGCATAGATTCTTATTACTATGTGCTGATTATCATCCCCAGTCTCTTCCAGCCTCTAGGAAGCCTGAATTTGTTCCCAAACTATAAAGTATATTCAGTATGATGTGTGACTCCAATACACTATAAAAACTTTAAGGGGTGCATACAGACACTTTGAATTTGTATTTAACAGCATTGTTTACGATACTGAAATAACAGTGGTTTTTACAGCTTTTAATGCCAAAAGTGGCTATTCAAACACCTAGTCTGACATCCATATAATCCCATCCCACAGAATTGGATTATTTGACTAACAAATGGTAGACTTGTACAGCACAACTGAGTAACGGTCTACAGCTGTTAAGTTACATAAAACATAGATTTTTTCCTTTCTTCTCCAGTGGACTGATGAAGAACTGTAGTCTAGAAATTATTTTGTAAGAATACTGTTTATAGTATGAGTAGGACAGACAGAAATACGAGAAAAGCTCTGGGGCTGCCAAAAATCTCATTTTTTGGAAGAGCAGCCCTTGGGCCTTGAGAAAGTAATGTAGGAAAAATGTTATTTAAATGAGACAATTTCTGTCTCAGTACAAAATAATTATTCCCTGACACAAAAGTTATTTTGTGAGCCCCTTCAGCACTCCTTGCTAGGGGCAGGCAGTGTGGCGTTGCCTCTTCTTTCAGGGTCTGCAAATTCCTTTCTCCAAGACAGATTCCAGAATTTGGGGAGCAGCTGAAACTCTTAGTTGCTCCAAAAAACTGGCAGGTTTTGTTTGGTCTTAAAGCCTACCTTATTTCTTACCTGAATTCATTTCACCCCCCAGGACAAGCAAAGTATATAGTGTTTTTTTCCCTTTTTTGTCTTGGAGTTGCAAAAGGACTTTTTAATCCATGCAGAGGATGGTCTGTGACTGTTACACGAAGGGGTGTTAATGTCAGCTGTGCATTACATCGCAGTGGCTGTGACACATTCTACTCCCTATTCACTGTATGGTTTGGCAGAGGATCTGTGGATTTACTACTGTTGAAGTCAGAGACAAAATTCTCCTTTCTTTCTGAGGTGAGAAGTCTGGACCAGCCCCTACTCCTCTTCACAGCTAAATGTTCCCAAAACAGTGATACTTTCATAAAAGGGAATTAGTCTAGTGGGAATAAATGTTGATACTTCTCACTTTGTTTCTTCATGAATCATCGTGTTACACATCTGTACTCTCCCTCTTTGCATCTCATGCTCCATCACACTTCATACTGTGTTTTTCAGACAATCTGATCCCCTGAAGGAAGGGGGACCAGTCAGCAATTATAGGAGTGAAAACCACTTGAAATCTATTAATGATGTGTACAGAAAATAAACCAAAGTGTATAGGATGTGATCTGGTTCACATGTACCCACATACTAACACCAGTACAGGAAGAGGTAATGTGAAAAGAAATGGCGAGGGATCAGCAGAACCTGGTCTCTTGGTGGCTTTTTAAGGTCAGAGCAGCAAGTTAAGAGACGTAATTGTTTGCTTCTCTATGGCACTTGTGTGACTGGACCTGGAGAGCAGAGTCCAGTTTTGGGCTCCTCAGAACAAGACAGGAACATGCTGTAGAGTCCAGCATAGGTTCACCAAGCCAGTCAGTGGCCTGGACCACATAATGCACAAAAAGAGGCTAAAGGAGATTCATTTGCACAGCCTAAAAGAGAAAGGGTTCAGAAGTGTCTGACTGATGTCTACAGTTACTTAAAGGGTGGTTGGAAAGAAGATGGAGCAAAGCTGGAGGTACACAGTGACAGAGTCAGCAGGCACAGGTAGAAACAAATAATCAGATTTACAACATGCATGGGATATTGTGAGTATTGATTGACCATGCTCTGCTGAGACCTGCATTAATTTAATGAACTTCAGAAGACTCATCAGCTCAAATATCTCTTAAAAGGCATAAATGGTTAACCTACTTCTGCAAACATGCATCCATTAAATTTCAGTACAGAAATTTTTTACTCAGAAACCTATGAAATTTTAGACATGCAGTTATACTTCTATAGTGTATGAATGGAGAGACATGTAGATGGAGAGAGATGTTCAGGGGTTTCCCCAAGGAGAGGGAAATTCATCTTTGAAGGTAATGCAGAAGAAATACAAGCTGGAAGAACAAAGAGTTCAGTGATTTTTTTTCTCAAGAGCTAAGGATAAACAATTCAGGACAATCTTTCTTAAAATATTAGTGAATGTGAGATATGAGTGTTCTTTAGGAGCAATCACTGGATACCACAGTGGAGCAATTGATAGGACTGCATCCATGAAACTCGTTAATGTTTATAAGCATTATTAAACACAGCTTTTCAGAGTTCTTATTCCACATACATTTCCTCAGACTGCATCAGAAACTGTGGTTCCTGAAAACAAGACCATTATCTGGTGAGTGCTCCATTAATGTTTTCATGTCAGTATGAGGATGGGAAGCATATTGTCCCCTCCTGTAAGCCCTACACTCCCTATAGGGAGGAAATTGAGGCTTGCATTCCAGATGAGAGTCACTGGCCAGGCTCCAAATTCAGTTGATGGAGGAGCAGGATGGTGGGGACGTGTGGAGTAAACCTTCCCATTAGTCCAGTTATACGTATGGCTTACCCAATTTTATCTTAGTACACGTAGACATGAGTAGAGCTTGCCATCAAATGATGCATCCTAATGTGGACTTGCCAAGTCACTGGAAAATAGATCGAATCACTGAATTATGACTTCCCTGTGTTTAAAAAATATCTGTAGTGATGAATACTTTTAAAGTAATCCAGTTGGGCCAAACCATCTGTCTGATTGATGCTGTGTGAGACAATAGCATGTGAGCCTGGGGGTCTACGTGAGTAATGTGTTGAGTATCTGGATACCACACAGTATTGTAAGAGAATATGGGGGCACCAGGCAGCAGCTGAAAACCAAACACAAGAGATTCTCTCATCTGGTGTTTGTTAGTTGAATGAAGAAGTTTTGAAGGTTTTATACATTTATTCCACAGTTTGGCAACAGTGGGTACAAAAACTGGAATAAGCTGACCTGTACAACTTTTATCAGACAAAGACAACCTCTGTGCCTTCCCTGCTGTCTCCTTGCCTCTGGCCCCCACTCCCTAGACCAAGATTTTCCTTCCACTTTTTTCCCTTTCTTCAGTTTGTTTCCTTTACTACTCTGCACCTGCTTTTAAAATGCAAGTTACAAGTGAAGTTATTTCTTGCTCCTGGAAGAGACAGATGGACTCTGGGAACCAGAGCTGTGGCACCTTCTTTGTGTAGGGTGACAGAAATAGCTCCCATGAAATACACTGTGTAACTAAACACAGATGGTCTCTTCATGATGGGACATGATGACTTAAGAAGATGGGCAATGCCACACACACACATAAAGCAAGTAAATTGGAGAATAATAATTCTCCTGTTGTCTGTAATTACATGGAAAACAGCTTCTCTGTAAGAGCAAGCTGAGCAGGCTGCAGTCTCAAGGATGCAGTATAACTGTGAATCACGCTGTGCAAATTTCCATTAAGTGAATTCGGGAGAAGCCACCTAAACTGTTGCAGACCTTGATCTGATGCTCTGACTTCCTACAGGTTCTTTCTAAAACTCTTTCTAGAACTTTCTATATGTGAAATTGAAGCTGGGTTTGTAATCTAGCATCATAATTGTCAATAATACCATGTAGAAATCTCAGGTATCTCTGTTGTGTTGCCTGCTAAACGAGAGTGTGTGGTGCTTTAGCAGGAGTGTACGTAGTCTGTCTTCTGTTAGACATACTGTCATACTTCTGCAAATATGGATTAAATATTCAAATATACAGCAGTGTATTCCACAGCAGTGGAAGGTCCCTGATTAAAGTGATGAGCAATATACTTGGAAGTAGCTGGGCATTATTTCTGTTTAGTTCCCTAGTATCCAGTAGTCACTCAGACAGTTGTAATTTGCTCAGCAGCCAGATTGACTGCTTTTGGTATAAAAATGTATGACTGGTTTTCATGAAATTTTTGCCAAACCTTCTGAAACATCCTTTTGTGTTTGCAGAATTTAAACATATTTTTGGAGTTTTTAGCTCTCAGTCGGTTTCCTGACAGCAAGTTTAAGTTGCTGGGAAGGCTGTTCAGATCTCATCAGATCTGAAAAAAAGACAAATAGTGCAGCATCAGTTCATGGTTAATTAACTACTAGCCTTAAGAAGGATATTGTGCAACAGGAAACACAGTAGGCTAGAAAGACTTTTTAATTGGTTTGCTGTCTCTTTGATTATTATCTGCAAAAAACACATGGGGGGAGAGCAGCAACATCATTATATTTACAGGAGTGGTTTACAGACAGCAGAGGCAGCCTGAAGAATTTGACTCCCAGTCCCATTTTATTGCACTGGCTCAATTTCACAATAAACATTTTTGAATCAGCAGAAAATCTATTTATGCATGTAGTTTTTGATTCAGAGACTGGAAACCTATCACAAAGTTTTGGTTTAAAAATTGTCAACACAATGATGCTGCCATGTGCTACTGAGTAGTATTAGAAATTCAATTGTCTTCATAGTTTTAAAATACTGCAAGAGCACAGGATCATGGTGATAAAATGTAGAACCTTTTTCTCTGCTTTTGGAAATAATCTAAGTTAAATCAGTCTGTTTTCCTGTGTTGCTTGTGATCATTCAATAAGGAAAATAATACCTAAATTTTGTTTAGAAAAGACAAACAGGGTCCACATTTTGGATTTTTTTCGGACTGAATATTGACTCATTCACACATTGCAGAAGATGTATAGCCCTAGTTAGGCTGGTTCATCTGTCTATCTATCTATCTATCTATCTATCTATCTATCTATCATCTCTCTCTTTCTCATTTTTTTATGTGAATTAAAAAGTCTTCAGATATCCACAATCATACTATGAAATGTAACACAAGTTTATAAAATGTGTTGGGATCCTCAAATGAAAGGCATTAGAAAATCACAAAGTATTCTTTCATAGTACAATTTATTAATGTGGTTTCTTTTCCACCTGCCAGATTCAAATGCTATGGTATGCAACAATTCCGGTTTAAAAGAATAAAATTACTTCTACTTTATTATATTATAAAATGTATTTATCATATTACTACAAAAATCTGAAACATGATGCAGCTGTCTCAAGTATAATCTAAGAAGCACAGCTAACTGGGAAAGCTGTTTGTTCTGTTGTCTCCAGAAAAGCCTCTTTTATCAAATGGAGGCAAATCTGATGATATTTTCGGTACAAACTATATCTGACACCGGGCACACACATCCTGAGGTAAAGGTCATTCTGTGGTGTAGTACATGAGTCTTTAATAAACACCTCTTGAACTTGAGGATAAATGTTTCTTTCAGAATAAGATAATCCTATTAAGTCATCCCAAGCATGGGAAAAGAGTCTAAGTATCCTAATAAGATATCAACAAAATGATTGCGCAATGATCTTGTTGTTTGTATAAACAGAATATGGTTCTCACATCCAAAACCTCAGTGTGAATTCAGTCAGAGCATGGAACTGTGGTCTTTAAGCAGCAACTAGAATATTAATAATCCTGGCTGCGGCTATTTCACAAGGAAAACAGATGGAAATAAAGGTGTCAAGACATTTGGTTGCACTCCTCTTACAGCTTTTCGGCAATATTCTCTAATTTGTGGGTGTTTGAACTTTTGATCTTTGGTCATCTCGAAAAGGTAGCAATAGGCTTTGGAATAAGCCGAAGCAAAGGGGCAGAAGGAGACAGGTATGGAGGGAACATCCTAGAGCAGCTGGCTACATAGCCCTGGAGCATTCCAGGTGTGAGAACTCTTGACTCAACAAACGATGAAGAAATGGCAGGAGCAGGAGTTTCTGCAAGCAAAAATCAAAATCAAATCTCCTCAAATTATCCTAAAGAGGAAATCACCAGAACCTTGGACCTAATTTGAATGAAATCCTTAACTGGAAGGACTCATCCATGTTGAATACACTGTCCCTGTGGAATGGGCAGTACATGCAGCTGTGGTATTTCCCACAATATTTCCCACAAATTTTACAATATGACTAGTGAGGAAGAAGAAAGGAGGGTTCATAGCTGGCCACACATGTGACCTCATTCATTGCATATAACATGGTCCAGACCAGCTACTCCAGCTCACTGACAAAATCATGACATGAGCATATTTTCATTACTCCTGTGATTAAGCCTTTTTACAGCTAAATTGAAAAAACTCCTTTATAACAACAGGACTGTAAAAGAAAAGGAGTAGTCTTCAATGCATATTTTATTCTTGTTATCAGAAAATCAGACAGGACCAATGTAAAAAGTCTACAAGGCTTTTCATAACATGGAATATAAGTTCCCAGAAGACAGGCTTTAATGTGTATTAAATTTTTTTAATTAATGTAAGGCACAGAAAGGCATTTCCACTACTTGGGACTGACATCCCTGACTAACCCAACTTACCCTTGCATTCGTGTAGTACTGGTAAACCTAACACATGCTAACAAAGACGAAAATATTTGAAGGTACTTAATTACTGAATTCGACACACACAGTGGTTCCCTCAGCCACCCTCACTTCAGACTAAACTACACAGATCAGTGTTTGTATTCCTTGTCAGAATTACTGAATGCATCATTCCAACTCTTGACTGAGCACCATGTATTGTTACCCACATGTTATCTCCAGCAAACAGCTGACATCTTTAAATTCCTTCTGCAAGGTGCCAGATTGCTGGTCTGAGAACTCAAATCCACAGCTCACCCACAGAAAAGACACAACCTTCATCTTGGCAGTCAATGCTTCCCATATTGCCTTCAGATGTATGCCATTCCTGGAAGGAGCAATTCCAGAAATAACTCTAGCATGTGTTTAAATCCCTAGCACATGTTCACATGCATCTCTTTTGAGGAAAGCACATGCTTAAAATGAAGCATGGGGCCTAAGTACTTTGATGAATACCAATGCTTTCCTAAACTGGTGACAGTAGGAAGGAGAGCTCCCCATGCTCAAGTGCCAGCTAAGATGCTCTCAGTGATGTGGGTACTGCTTGGCCCTGTCCCAGTACTAACAGGCTGTCTCCTGTAAATCACTAGGCAGCTGTCAATTAGTGATGTGTGCTGGTTGTTTAAAATACATTTACTTTCCTCACTGAAATTTTGCTTTTGGACTAGGTTCTTTTTTCTTGTTTTTTTCTTTATAGTACAGGGTTGGTCGAAATCAAGTGGAATGAAAGAAAGTCCTGGCTTTTTGCAGGAGACTCAATAAGGTTATAGAACTTGCAGGGGAAGTTTTAGTTTGCTTTTTGTTTAATGTTGTTTTCCTAAATGTTTCTGAGACTCAGGAAAATGAACCTCAATCCTTTAATGAGTCTGGGCTTCCTGAGGTTTCCCCCTTCCTTGCATCTGAAATACCTTTGCTTACCTCTAGCCAAAAGGGGAACTGTTTTGCTTTTCGTGGTTTCACCATCATTTCAGGATTTTATTCATTGACTGATGTTTATAATGTCCCACCAAGGGCCCAAAGAAATCTTTTCTTTCTGTCTGTCTTTTCTATTTTTTTTATTTTAAAAACATGAGATAGGAAACTATCTTAACAGAAAAATGACTTCTTATATTAATCAAACTATTATGATTGACACCGATTGTTCATTAAAAAATGAAGTAGAACAATCAGTTTCTGCCAAATAAAACACCCTCAGCTATTTCAATTACTGTTTTAATTGGCTGGGCCTGCCTGTCAGATTATCCTCTAATCTGTACAAGAATGTTTTTTGGAAGAGATGAGGCATGCCTGACTTGGAGACCACAGTCATCATTCCAGCACATTCCGGTCCAAATGTTGTTCTGTTAGCACAGTGGAGCTACATGACCAGTACGTCCTGGGTCTGCTTCCTTCTAGAGATCCAATGTAAGACACTTTGGCTGCATCATTGGAAATGCCTGAAGACACTGATGTGAAAGACAAAAAGTGAAAGTGAAAGCTCTAAAGCTCTACAAATGGGCACATTCGGAGTGTTTACATATTATCAGAGCTGTCGTTAGGATGGATTTAATAACAGTCACAAGAAAAATTGTGGAAAAGCAGTCTTGGGACCTGTGAACCCTCACAGAGAGGCCTCTCCATAATCTTGACTCAAGATTTACCATTTCAGTGAATCCACGTTGTCTGTGGATATCAATATTCATTAAGGATCACTACATACTCATCCTGCTCCTTACATCCTTCCCCTAAGCTACTACCTTCTACTGGAGAGGATACTGGTCTTGGCAGATCTTTCTTCTGAGACAACATGTATCCACTTTAGAGTTCAACTGAACCAGGACTGTACTTTGGAAGTGAATATGACAGTCCTACTTCCCTCCTGTGCTTTGGTTTTCATCATGGAACTGGTTTAGGATTAACGAACTTGTTTTTTTCCCCCAGCTGAAAAATGGGACCACAGCTAGCACTCTCCAGAACATGTCAGACCAGGCAGTAGTTACTCTGAAACCTGAAAAACCCTGGCATGTGTGTGATTTTGGGTCTCAGATTCTCAGCATCAATTAGATGGCTCTACAAATTGTCTTCTGTTGATCTGCAATCCATGTTAATTCAGATGCATACACAGGTTGCAACCACCATAAAATCAAGTCACCTGCATAGATAATAGGAAGCAGAGAAATGGCAAAATACAGCTTATAGAGTACCAAGTGAAATGAACTGAGAGTCTAGGGTGCTTCTTTCTCCCCCTGCTTTTAGGGACAACAAAATTCAAGAGTCAATGAGGAGGTCATAATGCACTGGCCACATGTAAAGTAAATACAGCCACTATTTTTGCAATAAGCAATTAGTGCAAGTTCACAGATCAGGAATACAATGATGCTCAAGCAGAACTAGTAACAGACCAATAAATCAAGCCATCAAAACACCAAAGCTTCATGTTTAACTTTGACCTTGATAGTTTACATATTTAATTGCTAACATAAAACATGAAATTATATTTGCAACCCATTAAACTATGGAAAGGCAGATTTTTATTTTCTACAGTTTATACAACATGGACAAACCAAATCTGAAATTTCTTTGAAGAGATCTGCTATTAAACCAAGCTTTCCCCTGTCTGGTTAAACTTTTATGACAGGGCCTGTGTTTCAAGACTTTCATTTTTTTATTCAGTATTTATATAATGGAGAAAAACAGGAGAACCTTTCAGAAGGAAACAAACTTAATTTCCTACAAACTTGTTTTTAAAGAGTCTTATGGTTAAACTTCATAGCACTTTTTCATACCTGTACAACAAGCACAAGTCTAAAGAAATGAGCATGGAGGCAGAGCAACTGCTTGAAGAGAAATGCAGCTCAAAGAGAAATGCAGCTCATAGCACTTAATGATTTTTTTAGTGTTTAAGTATTTCTCAGAATTTAAACTGGTTCAGCATTTTCAGATAGTAAATGAATTCCCTTTATCTGTTGCTCAAGATACAAAGTAGAAGTTAGATAATCGCTAATGCTCTCTAAACAGTGATTATAACACTCTGTTTATGTTGATTTATGTTGATATTTGACACCAAATGATGGCAAAAACATGCATGGGACAATCATGATTTATAAATTTATTTGGTGATTGTCTTGAGTAATTTGTCAAAGACCATATTTTATCTGCCTGGGGTTATTCTACTGGTAACCATGACAGCTGGATAGAAGGGCCATTAACATCAAATCGTGAGCAGTGCCAGAACCCATACTGGGCATCCGAGACTTACCAGAGCTTTTTTTCAGAAGAAAAACTTCTTGCAGAAGATTGCTCAGTTTATACCTCAATTTTTGGGGCAGGGTGGAGGAAATATACTTTATTTCATTATCTTTTAGTCTGGCTTCTTGCCTGAAACACTAATCATTTGGAGATCTTCTTGTGTGTATCTCTGTCTGCCAGATATTTCATCATATGAACATTTGAACCCATCAGCTAATTTCAGTCAAACTCAGCAGACCTGAAAAGAGAGATGACATGCAGGTAGAAGACAGAGGAGTGCTCACTGCAGGGTAACTGTGGTGAGCTAATCACCAGGCAAAAAATCACAAAAGAGAGACCTGATGAAAGCTCTGCTGCTGGCAGAAGCATCGGTAAGGTTTGTACCTGATTTTGTATTAGAAACCGCACTTCTTAGTTCAAGTTTCTTCTGTGTGTGGGACTAGGACTGCAGAAGGGTGAATGCTGAAGCTTTAATAATGTGAATCTCATACTCAGTCCAGAACAACTTCCTTTGTAGGAGAAGTAGCAATATTTCCTCTTGACTTTGTTTTGATGTCCTTAGATAGAAAAAGTGTACTCGTAAAGTAACATGAAACTTAGTTTGCTTTAATTTCAAGAAAGGTTAAGTCCAAGCTGAGTTGTGAATTTTTCCTCTCAGGAAATGGGGACTTAAAAAAAACCCCAAAAAACCCCAAGTGAATTATGAAAAATGAAATTGCAGTGAGCTACCATCCATCCCCTGACTCCCCTTGTTGTTACCCAAGCCACTGAGAGCAGGTTTGATCATACAACACTTTCTCAGCTGAACAGCCCTGGGGAATCACGCAGACAGATATTCTACAGCAAAGCCTATCAATCAGAGCCTAACATAGTTGCAGTTTCACCTTTTGACCTGTTCGATCCGACAATTAAAAAAACTATTTCTTTCATGACTCCTTGTAACACGTTTTAAAGCTGTTTCAAAAGGTGTTTATTTTCCCTCTGAAACAAAGAAGCATTATGAAGTCAACAAAACTGTTCCCATATCAAGTACAGATCCTCTTGGCATGGAGGAAGCTTCAATGAAAGATGCTAACCACTGAAACTTGGCTGCCAAAGAGTTTAATATATTTTTTGTATTTTCACATGTGCACATATTGCCAGAACTTTGCTGAAAAATGAAAAAGGCGGTGTATATGACCTGAACCTTTAGTAATTTTTATTTCCAAATGTGGTGGTCTATTTACCCACTGCTTTTCTTATTCCACATTGTCCCCCCCCATTTCCCCTGCCCCTAGCCCTGGCCACTCCCTCGGGTTCTCCCTATTGGTTTCTGTACCCCAACTCCGCCCATGTACTGCCCCTGCGATCTGAGAAAAGCCCCCTGTTCCCTGATCACCAGGTCTCTCTGTCTCTGGGGCTCGCTGGGATAAGATGTAACATTAAAGATCCTCGGAAGCTGCCATGAGGGTCCCTTCTTTGCCTGCTTTGCTATCACTGTGTTGCAGAGCACAGCTAGCCAGAGCAGGAGCTCAGGGAAGTCCAAAAGGACTACAGGAGGTTGGAATGGCCGCCCTGCCCTAAGCAGCCCAGCTGTGCTCTCTGGGAAAGCTGCAGCTTGCTAAACCAAACCTAGCACTGCAACATCCAAATACTTTCACTATGGGAAAGATGGTGATGATAATGATGAGGAGGAGGATGACGGTAATAATAATAATAATAATAATAATAATAATAATAAATGTGTGAGGAAGAAAAAGAATTAGGAAGAAGGGTTTGGAATTGCTATATAATGATGGCATTATAATTGGTATCATTATTACAATTGCTGTTGTAGTAAAATCTTTTTAAAGGTGACATAAAAAGATAACTTTATGAATGATTTTACTTAAAAGTGAGCTATTAAATTAATCACAAGACTAAAGGAGACACCTTCAAAATACAAGCAGGACAGAGCTATGTAAAATTTTGAATTTCAATAAATGATACTTGTACACTTTACAAAGATGGAAAAAATAATTTTTGTGTGTCTGACTGTTTATAGTTAGACTCTGAGGAGAGAAATCAAAAGAAGAATCAAAGATTGTTTGGATTATAAGGGAATGGGTGTTCTTGGCAGCCACAGAAAGTGTGAGCAGAAAGGGTTTTGGAGGTAAGATAAAAAGGATTGGTTTTAGTTAGACTACACCTAAGCTGACCTTAAGCCATTCAGGATGCAAAGTTAGGGAAAAAAAAAGAAAAAGAAATGCTAAGCAGAAGGAAGCTGAAGAAGGAAAAAAGGAGACATTTTTTGAAGCAGACCTGTTGACTCAGAGTTAATAGGTAAATCTGTACCAATGGTGACATACAAGTGTTGAGCAGCAGGGAGGAAGAGATGAGCTACAAAAGCCTTGGAGGATGGACATTCACAGCTGACCACTGCATGTGATGGGCAGACATTCCACTGGGGCACAGGAATACCGTACCACTGCAGCAAACCATTTAATTCCGGAAATAGTTGGATTTCAGACCTAGACTATCAAGTGGTTTGATAAAGCAATTTCATGCAGTTGGAGCAAATGTAGAACACTTTCAAATAACTATTTTGAGAAAATGCAGATTCAATCACTACAAATCTTCAAAGAAAAGGGTAATTTAATGTACATCTTGTTAAGAATATTGGGAATTCAGGGTAAGTAGCTATACATTTTAGAGGAGTATTTGATTGCTTTATTCATATACCTTTAAAACATATCTTTAGATCATCAATTGAAAGATACTAAAGTAATGAAAAACCTCTATTAGCTGTATGTGTAATCATTTTAATAAAACAATAAATTTTTCCTGGGAAAGAAAAATAAGAACATTATTAGCTTTAAGCATATCTTAAAATTGCATTTGATAAAAGTTTGCAATTTGATAAATTGATCATTCTGGGCTATACTCACACCACTGGAATTGTCCTTGAGCTTTCCACATCTAAGAGAATTAAACATGCTTTCAAGAATTATTCAAAGAGCTTTCATGTTAAACAAAGTAGCAGTTAAATTAGCTAATAAGAAAAAACAGGTACAGATACTTAGCTAAAATACAACACTGTATTTATACAATACTGTATTTATACTTTTGTCTTGAAGACAAACTTGTTTATATGTTCATCTAAGTGCTTTCCTAAATCTAGATCTATGCTCATAATTAGATATGAAATAGGTGATGAATTACCATATTACATCAACCACACTCTCCCAAATACTGCTTTAGTTAGCAAGTGGTCCTGTTTGACCTAACTGAGACCATTCTCGTTGCATTTTTAAAGCAGTAGATGAGAAAAGCATTTAGGGAATGGCTGGTTTATTAGTGCATTGTTTTTTGTCCATACCACATGTGCCTTGGGGGGGAATAAATGAATGGTTTTTAAGTTGTTTTTTTTAAACTAGAGTTTAGTATTTTAACACTATTTATAAACCCACACATTTTAGCATGCAGAGCAGTCAGAAACATTCCATAGGCATCTGCTGGGACATGGACTACTACTCTGCCAACTTTCTGTGGGCAGTATTTTTTTTACAGCAATGAAGAGAATTCCTTTGAAAGAACAGGCAAATATATGTGTAGTTTACATACTTTTGTAGTTCACATATTTTGTGGCTAAAAATATCCAATGTCCATACCCCACCTTCAGACTGAGACTTGGAAGCAGATCCAGCTGTGGAGTACAGCTCTTGTGTGAGGCTGATTTTCTTGTGTGTGAAAATAATTTACAAAAAAAGTAAAACAAAATAAAAAAATCCCACAGAAACCTTAAACCTTGGAATCTGACATGGAATGAATATTTCTTTCATAATTTTATTTCAGAAGATGATTGGTCCAACTGTCTCTGTATAAGGATAAACATGCATTCTTGGACAGCAGCAGAAAAAATAAAATACAACGGCTTCCTAAAATCTGCTTTTTGGACTGACCAAGCTGAGAGAAAATATATCACTTGGCTTTAAAGACTCCAAACATCACAGCAACAGACTGTCCTAGATTTCTGGCAGGTTCACTCACTTGTTCGTAGTCTCACAATGACTTTCTCAATATAAAGCAAACAAAGTTACTTTTACTACTGAATTTAAGTAGGATATTGATTATGCTCCTGCAGTACTTCTATAAATGCAGATGAACTGCACATGAAGGGCAAGACCCCAGTTCTATTTTTTCATCTAGACAGGATGGGGAGAATGGGAACTGCTCTTACAAATTAAGAAGGTAAAGGTGGTCTTTTTAATCTGACTATGCTATATTATTCCATGCCAATTTAACATCTAGAGTTACAAAGGCACAGTTGCAAAAACACTAAAGGTAAGAACATATATTCTGAGCAGTTTTCTTTAAAAACAGTTAATTTGTATCTAAAATGATAATCCAAAGAAAACCTAAGAATACATGATTTATCTCTTGTGGTAGGTTGACCTGGGCTGGATGCCAGGTGCCCACCAAGCCACTCTCTCATACCCCCTTCTCAGGTGGACAGGGGAGAGAAAATAAAATGCAAAACAGCTTGTAGTTTGAGATAAGGCAGTTTACTAAAGCAAAAGTGAAAGGTTGTGCATGCATAAGCAAAGGAGAAAACCGAAGATTTTATTCTCTGGTTCCCATCGACAAGCGATATCTGGCTACTTTCTGGGAAGTAGAGCTCCAGCACTGACAGCAATTGCTCCAGAAGGCCAATGTTATAAACAACAAATGCTCACCCTTCCTCCTTCTTTTCACATTTTTCTTTTGCTGCAATGCGAAAAATGAACTCCATCTCAGCTTGACCCATTACATCTGGACATTTGTGCAATGATGTGAACACAGGGGCTTTTTGTGTGTTTTTTCTGCGTTTAGGGGAACTACTTATCTTGCTCTCTGTGTCATGTCCCCTCTTTTAACCCAACCCAAAATGTAATTCAGTTGGTAAATAGGGATGTGGTGGTTTGCCCAGAGGGTGGAGGGGGTGTCCTGCTGCCAGACCAGACAACAGCAGTAGCTATCGAGGGGTTGCTGCGTGTCCAGACATCTTGGACCAGTGCCCAGAGCACTGGTGCAGGCTCACTCTCCAGATACCCCTTGCTCACTGCACGTACTTACAGGAGTTAATCTTTGCATCTAGTCTGATGCACCCGAAAACATTTCTGATCACATATGTTAGCCATCTGGGCAGTGCATGCATACACATATTCCAGTCCAGGATTTCCCAGACGGAAACATGGGAATGTTTCCTTACTGTATACACACTGAGGTAGCCACTGTTAGGCGTGACTTGAGTCCATGCTTGCACTTCTCAGCACACAGAGAGAGCACCAAATCAGCTTTCATTCACATGGATGCATGTGCTCACCCTAACACAGAGCAAAGCATTTAATTATTTCAATACTGCAATAGCTTCCTATCTTCCTCACAGAAACTTACTGTCAGCAAAGAAATTTATTGGTTCTGAGAAGAAGGTAAAAAAAAAATCCCAACTTTTTAAAACCAGAAATATAATTTAAGTTGTTCTTAATTTAATTTTTGTTCTATTCACTCTCAAGTACTTGTTTGACCTCAGGTTCAGTTTCCAGGGTACAACTCACATCTGTTGTTTTCATAATGGGAAATAATTTTCCTTTCCTTTGACAGATAAGTAACATCAGGAGACTGCTGTTTAACTGGCCACAGTTGCCACCAACAAATTCCAAACAAGCTGTGAAAAAAGGAAATAATATGTTTCTTGTTCTCTTTGAGATATCTTGTACCTTATTGTGGTATCCTTTGCCATCTTTCATCTCTAGTTGAAAAAAATATGTACATATTTCCCCTGAAAAATGGTCTGTGATGGATTAGGAATATAGATCAGGATTATGTGTTTCACATCTACAGGTTCCAGGGAGGTCCCAAATTCATTCCTGAAATACAAAAATATATGTAACCATCAAGATACTGAAATTACAGTATCAGAGCTCCTCCTTAACCAGGAGGAATTGAATTAAGATGGATGAGTAGTTCTGGTGAGAACATTATTAGGGAAAGGCTCTGCTGTTTGAATAAAGTAATGAGGTATTCTAAGTTAACTGCCTGCCTTTAAACAGTGCAGACCATATAAACACCCATTCAGTGATGAGGTTAAAAATGTTCCACAGCACCACAAAAGCATAGAAAGAGAACTCATTTTTTCCAGCCCATGCCTTAAGGGAGGATCTGGTATGCCTAGGTCCAACGTGGCAACTGTTCAAGTGTTTAAGACCTCCACTAATGGGGATTCCTTCCTGATACTTCTCAGATAATCTGTCCCAGGCCCTCACTACCCTTTCTGTAAGAATATTCAGTGTATCTTCAATATGGACCCCCTTGATGCATTTGAAGTCAAAGACTTTTTTTCATTCTAGCAATGACACGGAGAATGGAATATCCCCTTCCTTGCTGCAGTAACTTGCACATTGTTCAAATATTTTATAATTTCTCCTCTCAGTCTTCTGTTATACAATCTAGAGAGACCATGAATTTACTATTTTTTCATTTTTGGCATTTTTAAAACACTCTGAATCAGTCTCACTATGGACTTTCCTCACCTACTCCACTTGTTAAGGAGTAGGTCAGACTTCCTGAGCAAGTTACCACAGGTTTATTGATTATATGCCACCAGTGAAATGTGCTGCCTCTAATCTTACCAATTCCCTTGCTTTCACTAATTCTGAAATGTGTTATTGTTCCTTCTGCTCTACATTAGTTAGATGAGGTGAGATTTCTTCATGGGAATCTGGGCAGTGTCAAGGTACAGAGCTTTTCACACTAATTGACAAGGGAATAGTCTTTCTTTGGGAACATCTGTGTGTTTCAGCAGCACCTTCAGAGTCAGGACATCTCTTTCTGCTTCACAGCTTGATTTTCCCTCTTCTCTGTCCAAAGAAGTAAGTCAGTTTGTCATGGAAATAGAAAATAAAGAGAAGAAAGCACAAGGGTATACTTGTGATCACAGATTTGATTCTGGTTGGCATTTGCTAGCAAAAGGATTCCTTTCTCTGATAACTCTGTGTACTGGATCATGGAAAACTTGAAGGGAGCCACTACAGTAGATTCTGAGACCCCTTGACTATGAACTTCAATGCTGACTTCATTCTGGTCATCAGATTATTGATACATATACCATCTATTGTCTTTCCTAAGGCTTGTTTTATCCTAAAGATACTCAAAAAGAGAAATCAATTATGTTGACAGGAATGCTTTTGGGAGGAGATAGAGCTAGCACATCATAGGGGTAGTCAAAGACTGACTATCCAAATCTACCTGGAGTATCACTTGTTGCCTTTCAAAAAATATAAAGGAGTCCAATGAGCATCAAACAAAATTAAGCAGATCTGAAACAGAACTAAGACTGATACCTAGGGTTTGCACCAAGGTAACAAGGGATAGAAAGGGACTTCCACAGACAATAATGAGCAGACTTACCTTCTGAAAGACTATTTGTACCCTACACATATTGGAAGTGGAGGTAGTTGAAATACAGCCACTGCAGTGTTTAGATATTTTAGAGCTCAGACTGGCATTTATGGCTCAGTATCACCCTGATCTTGTATTGCCAAAATTGGGTGTCTTTAGGCTGAGGCTGATGCATGTCTGTCCATAAGAAACCCACAGCAGAGTGTGCAAAACCAGCATAGACATACCCAGCATCACAAATGCAGTGAGCTGTTTTCAGTGTTCGTCCATCTTTGTCCCTTCTGTTTCAGTTTCAGCTCTCCTTCTCCAGCATATCTCGTTTTTACTGCACCATTTATTTTGCTGATTCTAAGACCTATTGCCAATATTCTTGTTGTAAACTAGAGAAGTCTTCAAGCAACTTCTAAGGGTTGATTACTGTCATTCTCAGTAAATCTGTGCATGTGTGTGTTTGGCTTGCTGGAGGCCTGAGTACACCACTCCTCCAGTCAACTCGAAGCGCACCAAGACCACCAGAGCAGCATCTGCACCTACACAGTGAAATTCTATTCAGTGAAGAATTGCAAATCCTAAGCAGTGCCATCCATGCATGCCTATAAACTTTGCTGCCAGAGTAGGCATCAACTCAGTAATATTGTGGCCACATTTATGCCATGAAAGGGTGTTTACAGCAAAAGTTGGGAGGTCCCTAATTCAAGCTGTGAGATTTTAATTTCATCCACAGAATCCCCTGTTCCAGAACAGAAAAGGTGTTCCAAAACCTTGGCAAACTTTTCAAACTCTGCCTCTGTTCTTCATTTCTTGGAATAATCAGAATCAGTGTGGTTAATATATAAATCAAATAAGCTCTGTATGTAAATCAGTCACACAAAGGACACTAAATAAAAAATATCTAACAAAGGATCTTCACAATTATAGCTTGCCAGGCTTAAAGTCATGACAATGAAGTTTCTTGTTTTCTCTAGAATGGTCCTGTAGATTATTACCCAATGAGAACCTCACCCCATTGAGGAATGCTTGCCTGGAAATCTCACACAATAAAATGTCATATTTCTTGCTTGATCTATAACAAAAATGAACACTTCAGCAGAGGGTCAAGGGAATGACATGCCATTACTGCAGAAATTTTCTCCTATGGCTACTCTTTATTCTCCCAGTGGGATTCTTCCCAGGATAATGATGGAAAGCTGTTTGCACATGAACTGTTTCCCTTTTTTGGAGTGGGGCTCTAGTGCTTACAGCTTTTCTATTGAAAAATGACTCTCTATAGGGTGAAAGAATGGAATTTTCATAAAATCTGTTCATCTTAGATAAAGCAAAACTAAACCAGAAAGCAATTCACAAACATGGGAAAGAAAATGTAGGCACAAGGTGCTCTGTTTTTAAAGGACTGCGAATAAGCAGCTTAATGATATTGGTATAATAGTAGACAGAAATGGGTGCATGCACTATGCAGATCAGAAATGGATGTACCACTTCCAAAAAGCAGCATGTGGACAGCCTAACAACAACCACATGCATTTCATGTAGCAGCTCTAATGCAAGTTTGGCCCAGATAAATTTGAAATGCAGGTTGGGAAAAAAATAATTTGGTGTAATGAATTTGTTAACAAACAAAATCAGGCAGCTCCTGTCACAGAGGTATGCTGAAGAGAGGAGTGGTTTACTGAGTTCCCAGTGGCTTCGCCCATCCAGAGGCACATGGGAGGAAAGACTGAGAATTGCAGAGGAAGACACTCCATAGCTGTGTTTTTCTTGTAGAAAGTTTTTGCTACTGAGCTCTGGAGGAAGATGGAAGGAAGAAGGCTTCCTAAACCTCTTGCTGTGCACCAAACCCTTGTCAGAGGGATCTGTGTGAAAGACAGAAAATGCAACCCCATCAGTAAGATCTGCAGGCACTGCAGTTCAAGACAACCTCTGCTTCAGGAGCCTCGTACCCACGTACAATGTCTGCAGGACCAAGCAGCCATTAAACATACCTGCAAGAGGGGCTGCTGCTCTGCCAGTTCCTACTCATCCTGCTCTGTCCTATACAAATACCTCACAAAGGCCTCAAAACCATGTCTCACTTCTTCACTCTACAGGCACAGCAGTTCTTCCTTTCTCCATCCTGCCTCCATCACTTCACCTAGCAAACACACTGCACACACCTTACTTCAGTGTTAACAGCCATACTCCCTGTGTTGATGTGTCCCTGATCTCACAGCCCGAACAGACCTGCCAGAACTGAGACATCCTTGCTGCAGTCTCCAGCAGTAGAGGAGCTGGGGAGTTGGCTGGCTATAGGTGATCAGCAATGGATTTCCAAGTGGAAAAATAGAGAAAAAGTTTCCATTATCTCAAATTCAATAAAACACTGATAGTTTTCTTCAATGACAAAATCTGTATGTCCACACAGAGAATTGCATATCGTATTATTTCTAATCTATCTCATCATATAACTATTATCTAATGAATCTCTGATTATTATACACGCGAAGAAGAATGCATCAGCCCTCTTCTTTAAAATATGCCTCACAGTACAGTGGAAGACACAGAAATTGCCAATGTACTCTATTACCTACAGACACCCTGAGCTCTAATCCCCACTAAACTCAGCTCTGAGAACTGCTGCACGGTGACTCCGGCCCTGAGGGAAGAGTAGTGCTCTGGGAAGGGAGGGCTGCAGCCAGGGGCTTCGCTGCACCCAGTGAGCAGTGGTTGGCACAATGGACAATTGTCTTCCAGGTGTATTCATTTGTCCCCACCAAACAACATTCCCCAGAGCACAAAAGCCTTCAGTGTGGGGACAGCTAAGCATAACAAATGACATACCAGACTTTTCCGAGGTCTTTGATGATTATAAGAGGTCTCTGTTCCACCGTTATTGACTTTGCTGTCTTTGTGTTATTCCTTTAGAATAGACTTAGTGTGTTGCATCATTTCAAGTTCTGGTGCAGAGTTTGTGCTGGAAGGTAGGGAAACTGGAGAAGAAATAATTCTTAGACTGGCACTCTCTAAAATAGTCTGTTAGTTTGTTGTCTTGGCTGGCTGCAGGTTTTGTTGTCTCCGCTCTTTTTTTTACAAGGCACACATTTTTACAGAGTGAATGATCTTCATGCAACTCCAAATAACCACTTATTTTGGTAAAATTTATAACACCAGATTCTACTTTTAGCCAGGAAATGCAAACAAAGCTTGGAGACAGCTTGTTCCCTGACCCCAAATTCATTCCATGTTGCTATAGCATCACCCCCTGAGAAAATGGGACCAGCTCTTTTCCTCTCCTTAGACCTGCTCAATGGGCTTTTGTCAGCTGTTGAATTATAGCATTAAAATTCAAATACTAGGGATTTAATGGAGGATTATTATGACACCCTGGTGCATTCTTTGTGTTGCTCTTGGCAACAAACCCAAGGAATGAGTGAAAGAAATAAAAACGAAGAGCTGTCTTGTTAAAATCATGCTGGTGCTATGACATATTTAGGAGGGAGAAAAATGGTTCCCTAACCTTAACTATTATTGTTGTACCAAATGGACTGAAAACTCCTTTCAGCCAGTAAGCACTACTTGCAGCTGAACTCTATTTCAAAGCTGTTATCATTTTCTGAAAACCGGTTTCCTTCTACCTTGTGCACAAAATAAATGGGATCAACAGTTAGGAGAAGGGCATTGCGTCTGCTTACTACTTTGCCTTGCTCACCAGAAAATAGCAATACTTTGTAATATCTGGCATCTCAAAAGTGCCAGAGGGATTACTTTAAAGCAGAAAGTGTAATCTGTTGCTCTCAGAATTTATGCATAGTATTTTGTGTATACATACTGCATATGCATGGATGTCACATAAATGCTTAAATTGTGCATGCTTTCCGCTAATGTCTTCAGGTTTCTGCAAAAAAATTAGCTGTTTCATAGAAAAGAATAGGATTTTGTGTTAGTCTTTAAATAGAAATGCATTCTGCACCATACAGCCAGGCTGTGCAGTGATACATCCAAGGATTTGTAGAGGGAGAACACTCTTTGCTGCTCAACAGTTTTCTCTGGAGAAATTGGGCTCAAATTTATCTCCAGTGTAACAGCTCTAAATTCTCCATAGGTGTATTTCCACTCTTTTGCTTTGTTCTAGTTGTATTAAATATATATATATAAACGCCAGTTTTATCTGGTATTATGAATATTATATAGACTTGAACAATCTAATACAACAGTAGCTTGAAACCTTGGAGAGCAGCTTATTGCGTCCTTGGCAAAGACTGTGAGCACAATATATTTAATATGGTGAAACTAAGATCGTGAGCTGAAGCAGAAATGTGTAGGCAGTTCTTGTTGGGTTGACTAAGGGGGTCAGTTATCCTGAACTCCTTTTTCTGGGTAATGAGAACACACCAGGACAAGCTTATTACACATGACCCTGCACACCTCTGATTGTGTTTGCCTGAGAAGACTCTGCTAACAGCAAGCATCTGACTGGTGAGCACAGTTGAGACACAAGCAAATTGGTCAGGGGTTACAGACAAAATGAAGTAATACTCAACTAATGACAACAGCAACAACAACAAAATAATCTGATCTCAAACATATTCACCTTGGCACTTAAATACAAAAAAAACCTTCAAGTGAGGAAGGCCTGCTACAGTATTTTGTTTTCATTAATATAAAAGAAAACCCCAAACCCAAAAGCATTCTATTAAATTTTTTCTGTAGACTACAGTATACCACAAAAAAACCCAACCAACCAAACAAAAAAAATCCAAACAAAAACCAGAAAACAAACCGATAAACAAAAAACCACCTCATATAGAAAGATGGATTTTGAGACCTGCCTGGCTAAAAAACACAGAAGAAACAGGAGAAAGGTGTTTCTTATACCCTGGAGAAATCAGCGGCTGTGGTGATATGTCCCTAGAGTTAGTGTGAGCTTGCCTTGCACAGAAAACTACCTTTCTGTTTCAGGAGAGCTCAACACACAGGGTTTGTCCAGTCTTCGACTGAGGATCAGAGCAATTGACATCTTGAGGTGATTAATTAATGTGCTCTGCCCTCATGAGGGCTTCAAATAGGAAACTGATTAAGCCCCAGGTGCTTCAGGGACCATTACAAGTTTAAATTCACTTGAGGCATGCCCATTACATCTGCAACCAGAGTGCAGCTGTAGAGTGAAATCAGTGGCAGGAATTGTGCCAAAAAATAAGTCAGCTGCTGGGAAGTTCAGGAGAAAAGCTACCATGCTTACCAGAAGGACAAAGAGAGAAGAGGGGCCTCCAAGGAGCCTCTGAGAATGGTGAAAACATCTGAGAGGGGGGCTTCAAGGAAGTGTAGAAAGTGCAAGGCAACGTTTTGAACGTGCTTTATCAACACATGTGGTATCTTTTATTTTCACTGTGAAAGCATGCCTTCCAAAGTACTGATATTTACTGATGTCTTCCAATGTCTAACTGAAAATATGTCAAACATATTAGTCTAAAATGTATGTTAATATGTCCCAAATAAGACCTCGCCTAGCCACCCTAGAAAAACAGTGTGTAATGAAAATTATGACTGTGTAGAATTAAAGCCATCACCAGCATAATGTGTGGAAGAAAATATAGGAGCACAGGGACAGGAACCTAAAGAGTGGACTTGTTTTTACAATTGATCTGTTTGCTCTGGTGGAGATGCAACCTCTGCTAGAGAAATAATGTGAATGTTTCTTATTTCCATTATACCCATTTTAGCATCTGGTGTCTTTCCTTTTTTTTTTTTTTTTCTGTGGAGTACAGTAGCTCCTCTACTGTCTGCTGCTGGCTTTGCACAGTGCAAACTGGGCATGTACAGTAAAGAGAACTAAAAAAACCCAAACAAACCACAAAACCCAGCAGCTATCCCATTATCTCATAAATACCTTCCTTTTTGTGTTTCCAGACTGTCAGAAATGATCTTTTCAGAGTATTATGTGGCTGGAACACCTGAGGAATTTTCTTGACACATCCACACTAATGGCTTTAAGATGAGACTGTAGCTTTTCTTATAAATATTGCTGATCACACAAACATCAAGGACACACAGTAGCTGGCTGGCTCTGGATTAGCATTGTCTTTCTACACCAGAAATTATTAAGTCCTGATATATCCATTGCTAGTATTTTGTTCCTTTTATTCAAACATGATTGTTTACTGATATTTGTAGTACCTGTATTTTAAATATGCTTTTAGTTTATAGAGATGGTGAGCATTTTAGAGCCTCTCTACCATCAAGATTACTATGCAGGGTTTTAAAAGTATTATTTGCTCTTGAAAAAATACTGTTGGCTCTTGACATGTCTCAGGTTACTGCAAATGGCATAATCACTGCACACAACAAAGGATGAGGTGAGAATTACGAATTGTAGGAAATATGTGTTTCTCTAATTTTTTTTCAGCCTCTTATTTCTGGCATATTCCAAATTTTCAGCAATTAAAAAAAAATATCTTTAGGGCACTAGTTATATTACCATTTCCAAACCAAATTATATTCCTACCACAAAAGTTAACCTTTCATATCAACAGGAAATAAATCACAATACTGTGGGAAAAACAAAAAGTCCCACATACCTGGCTGACCTCAGAGAAAATCACCTACTGAGAGGGGAAAAAATATTATTTTCTCTCAGTAGGAGTCCTTTTTTTCTTTCTTATTTACTTTCTTTTTTCTGATGATGGGCCATGGCCACACGGAGTAGTACCTGTGGGACAAAGAAAGGATTCTATAAATAAAAAAAACCTTTAATGATGACAGAACTTTGCTTTTTTTTGATCTTTCATGTTCAAGAAATACAGATAGAAGTACTACATGTGAGCCTGTCTTTTCTGGACTGGCTTCAGAAAAACTTGGCAGAGAAGCGTAAATGACAAAGCAAATGGAATTATTCTTCAGACAAGTATTAGACTACAAAAGAATCTCAAGGTTTCCTGTGTATTAACATAAGTATTTTCAATAGCTTTTGGCTATTTTCCATTCTGTCACTGTCAATGAAGACAGCACTTGCCAGCTTCTTGCCTCTTGCTATGCGGAAGCTCATTCTGCTGTAAAAGCTACTTCTTCCCACTGCCTTGATAAATCCTGAAGAATTTCCTCTTCGTGGCTAGGTGTGTGGTGTTATTCTTCTGCAATGCCAGTTGTGAGAAACACATCTGCTTTTCACAAATGAATGAGTGTTTACACTGAGTTCCTTACTCTCTGTTTTCTACATATTCCACAGGGATTTCAGAAATTTTTTATGAGGACAACTGCAATACAGTGCTAGCCAAAGGAAATATATTTCAATGTTTGTCATTGAACACCTGACATTTAGCATACCTAAATATATCAAAAGGTGGTTTTATCCTTCTTTATTGATCTGCTGCTTTTAGAGTGCACTTAATTTTGGAGGTTTGCTGTGACGTCATATAAATTCATAAGGATCAAATCCTGTCTCAGACCACATAATCCATATTGAGAATGCAGAAAAGAGGTGGGAGAAGAAGCAATCATGGAATGATGATTTGATTTATTGAACTTTGGGAACAAAGTAATACTTTGGGAACAGAATGCACCTCTTGTTTTTCTGCCTAGCAGTTTTAAAGTTGTCTCCAATTTCCTACTGCTTAAATGACCCATTTTACTTTCCTGTAACATTGAAATATTTGTTTACATAGCTCCCAAAATCAGCTCCAAAATTCTTTTGCATTTTTTTCCAGCAAAAAAAAATGAAAAACATGAAAACTACCTTTCCAGTAAATAGTTTAATGTTCTAAAAATTATTAAAATTATGAAAGGAAAAATGTAAATGATGTTTAAAGTGCCATGAATTTTATTAAACAAAGAAATAAAAAGTGGATGTGAAAACTAGTTTTCTTGAAAATAGCCCATTGTTGGTCTGTTTTCATTCCAAACTGTGTAACCCATAGACCATAATGTCCATCAGTGTAGCTTAGAAACTTGCCAATTCCTTTGGTCTTTCCCACCTTTCTCAAAGATAACAACAAAATCTTTGTAGATCATTTTCAAAGAAGCTGAGGGTTTCACTTTTCTGTGAAAAATATCCCAAAAATCAAGTTGTAAATATCTCTTTAATGTGTTCAAATCATCATTTGTTTCTTGTTTCATCACTGCTTCTTTCTTTAAAATAGTATCTTTTTCTTTAAAATGTTGAAGTATATTTGTGAAAAGTAACCTTCTCATTCTCATGCTTTGTGACCATTTTGTGATGCTCTGAGCTTTTTCAATGTCTCTAATAAGTTGCATGTTTTCATATTTTTTCCTTTCAGTAATGATGTTTCCTTTTTATTTATTTATTTTCAATTTTCCAGCTCTTGCTCCAAGGTCATCTCCAAATTTGGTAGCAAAGTCAATGGGATGCTTCCTGGCAGATGTATTGCTTGCATTTTTGTTCTGTGATTGTGTTCACTAAGTCCCTGCTAATATCCTGAGACCTTGTGGGGGCAATAAAAGCCTGTTTTCTGTTGCAATAATGTTTTTGTGCAATCTCTTATTTTTATAACTGGGGGCTGATGTAATGGTAGCAATTTAGAAATAGTTCTGGGCAACATTCTTCCTTCGTGTGAACATATGGTCTAATCTACAAACAACATGTAATGATGATTTATCAGAAGGGCTTCTTTTTTGCAGTATTTTATGTTGTACTAGGCATTCATTTAGATTGGAATAAAATTAATTCTTTAGCTCATATCTGAGTGTGCTTTCCGAAGGACAACCAGCACTGTTGCACTGGCTGTGCAACAACTCTATATCACTGTTTTTCTGACTTGGTGACAGTCACACCATTTCCATATTCCAAAGCCATTTGCTGTATAGGATTTTCTTCCCTTCCAGTGTGTTTAATTTATTCCATTTCTTATTCATCCTTGCTTTATAAACTATAACAACATTCTTCTATAGTCACAGGTTGGGCATTTCTTTTCCTGTACTCTTTGTTGGCTTTGTCTTTTGACCTATGACATGTCAAATGATTTTTCACAAACATGTTTTTGATTATTACTACTGAAAGCTCATTACACTGCTCCTTTGGCTACAAGATCACACCATTAAAAAGAAGAATTTTCCCTTAATCTTTTCTAGATTTTCTGTTTAAGGCACTCTTATGTGCTGACATCTTCACAATTTATTGGAAGATTTCATATCAGCCTGTCATTTCTACCAAAAAACATAATGATTTGCAGTTATGGGAGGGTATGTCATTGCACTTTCATGTACTGTGGACATCAAAAATTAGTTCTTTATCATATTAATGGGACTGTCTTGAGTCCAATCTGTTACTTAGTCTTAGCTAAGGGATTTATTTGACAGAAGTATCTGCACCAATTATCAGGAGAGTCAAAAGAGAAAATGGTGGTCAAAATATTTTCCTTATTTATATCCACTTCAAACCATTTTCTGGAAGGGATGGCAAGGGTACAACTGGTTTTAAAAAGTAGTTCCCAGGAAAAACAACAGCAGGGAAATTGGATTTTTGCTGGAATCATACTAAAGCTTTACTGGAATCAGGTTCAGTACTCAAAGTAACTCCAGATTTTAAATTCTGTTCTTACCCAGCTGGTTTTCAGCCAGACTTCATTATTTTTGGTGAGCTCATTTAAATTTTTACTTTCCCCAATCTGCAGACAGCTGGAACATTATACATAGATTTCAGCTCTTGTTTTTCTTAAAATTTCAGCAAATATCTGTGCAATTAGCAAGCCTGTTAATCTAGACTAATGTAAGGGACAACAGAAGCATTTCTCCTCTACCTGAAATATAACAGCATTAAGGGCTACCCTAGGAAATCAGAATAAAACTTATTACAACTATTTCCAATGAATCTTTGATAGCAAAGTGCTGCAAACAGTTGCTGCACATAGTTTTGCATTTTTTATAACAATTTTAAAGTGAGTTTTTAATTGAAGATTCCATTCTGAAAACATTACCTTGCTTTACTTACATTGAGAGAAACTTCTTAACCAGTTTGCTCCCAAATACCAAGTGAAATAGATGCACTCTGTGGAATGGGGAATCCCTAGAGCTAGACATGAGAGTAGCTGCCAGGGTTTTCACTTTTTTTTCCTTACTTGCCCGGGTTTAAGCTGTTGACCTCAGTGATGTCTGGTGTCATTGAGTTCCTCAAGTTAATCAGGATCTCTGATTCTTTCAATTTTTTTCACATCTGCTGCCTTTCGATTTCATCGGCACACCATATTTCTTGTATTATGAAAAAGGCTAAATATGAGAGTCCACATGCTTTCTCTATAACTTCACATATTTTTGGAAACAACCATCACATCTGCTCAGTACTCTTGCTCTTTTCACTCTTTCATATGAAAGATGCTGGCTCTGACAACTGTTGTCACCAGTTGTGGACTCCTTTCCACGTTTTTGTCTTTGCCAGAACCACTGAGGTGTTTTGTGTGAGATGGTATTGACATGTCTCAAAAGGAACAATTTGCAATTTACAGAAGGAACCATTTGCAATTTACAGGTCCTTTCTACGTTCTCTTGGCCCTCTCTTGGGCTGTTGATACAGATGGAGATTTTTGTGGCTGACCTCAGAGGAATTCTTCTGATCGGCTGGAAGGCTGGAATGTTTGCTTGATGACTCATCCTTGTTCCCTCTTTTCCTGCCCTTGCCTCTTACATTTGGGCAATACCAGATAACATCTATTAAAAACAAGGCCAAAAAAAAAGGGCTCTCAAAGCTTACTGCCCTTCATAACAATGACTTTTGCTCTTGGGGTAACTTGTCATAGGGAGTTGGATATGGGCAACTCTATACAGGCTTTACATCTTCTGCTTCTGTGCTGGGTCCATCTCCTAAAAGTCCTTGGTGTTCTGATATTGCAAAATCAAATATAGCTCTGACATAAGGTGGCTGAACCCAAAATGTTTTAAGTCTAAACACAGTAAAATCTATTCTGGAAAAAATGCATGACTCTTTTACCAGGAGAAAAAAACCCCAGTAATTCATATTTAGATCTTGATGTTGGGTTCTGAGAATTCCAAATGTCAAAACACTTATGCCAAGGAAAATAGAAACAGCCTTATTGATAGTTCCAACGAGTGACAATATAAAATTACGTACTTTTTAGTTAATGAGTGATTAACAAGTCACTCTTTTTAATTACTTTTCCAAAAGGACTTCAAAGACTTCAGATGGAATTTCAGTTGAGTTTGGGTAAGTATTGGCAAGAGGTAGTCTGCAAAATTTGTTGGGCAATGGACAGGCACTTTGGTGAGATTTCTAGTTCTTCCATCTGGTCACTTGGAAATCTCAGAACTAGGTTCTATCTTGGCCTTTTTCTGGCATTTTAAATGCAGCTTAAATCCAGGAAATTGAACAGCTAATGAAAACCAAAAGGAAGGCAATTCAGGATGTTGATGAATTTAGATTCTTGATCTTTCTAAAAAATATTTTTGCTACTCCTAAAAAAATAGATAATTTCAAAATTACCCTAGATATTAAAGAAAATGCCGTTGCTATATCTGTGGCTGAGCAAAGAAATAGAGCGTACCTGATTAAGGCCATGAAACAGATGGAATAGGCTCAGATCACTTTTGTCAACAATGTAGGTTTAAAAACACATGAAAATTCTCAATTTCCAAGATTGAAAGTCAAAAAAAGCACCAAAACCACCACCAAACTTGAATTTGGCCATGGGTAGCTCAATAACTGAAACCAACAATATTTAATAGTAAGTCAACAAGTCTCTTGCTTTTGGCAGTCAGCAGTTTGAACCCATGCACACAGTTACAGATAAAGGTAGACTGAGTAGACCACTGACTATGTTCTGGGGGCATAGATTTGGGGCATAGATTAGGCTATTTGGAAAACAAAAATATTAAATGCAATCTGCCTGATAAATATTGACACTCTGGCAGGTTTGAAACCTACAATGCTAAATAAAATGTTCAGTTTCTTAGTGACACTTGACTTTCTTAGTGACACTTGATCTATGAAGTCAGCTGCAATAATGTTATAATACATTGAAACAGGAACAAAAAAACAAATTAAATGTCTCCTGGGGCCAAATGATTACAACAGCTTTTGACTAATTTTCTTCATTTTACCTCCCCATGCTGTTTGCCACCTAGAACTCTAAGTCTGTTTCTTATGTTATGAATGCCTGTTTTGTAAATTCAGAAAATATTAGGTGTGAACATGCACATCAGTTAAACAATTACAGTAAGAATTAACTCATTAATAAAGCATTTTTCAAAGGTGTGGAAGGATATAATAAGACACTATTACAGAAGTACATTTGCATAATGTAATCCTTTATGTGTTTTTTGGTTAAGATAATGGTTATAAATTTATTCAACTTGTATAAACATGAAACATCCATAATCTGATTTTGGATAAGCCTCCAGCATCACATAGCCTCCCCCTGCGATGCTCAGTAGTCATGTTTACAAAGCTCATTTTGTTTTTAATAATTCTCAAGGACAAGAGCTAAAACCAAACACAAAATTAGCCATCCCAGCTCAGCTGAAACATTGTATGTACTATTCTAAACTCTATTTTACAAACTCATCTACTACTAAACCTAATGCAGCTGTCTGGGAAAGGGGAAAATCTTCTTTTTGTCAGACTGATGAATTTTTGCATTTCCATGTTTTACAAGTGTTTTCCATGCAGTTCCATAGATAAAAAAATGGGATTAATGAGCTATGTCTTTGGTCTTGTTTTTCTTTATCCAGGTTCATGGCTATTTTGAGAAGAGTAACACAAAGCACTTTTTAGCCTTGACTACACGTGATCTTCTGAAATGGTGCAGTGGGAGTAGGGATAGGTGGAAAAATTGGCTTCTCTTTCCCAGTGTTACACTGTGATAGATCTGTTACCATGACATTGTGTTGTGTGCCCACAAGATACTGTGACCTTCCCTAAGGGATGAGCTGTGGAGCCCCACCCCACTGATTTCCCCTGCCACCATGCAGCTTTGCTCAGGACCACAGGCCAGTAATCTGTCTGAATTTAGTCATTTCCTAATATATCCAGCCATGTGATCTTAATCAAACAAATCTTCTGTTATGTGCTGCTTTACACAAGATTGCCATGTTCATGTTTTTACTGTTGAGTAGATGCCAATGACGTAAATTATAAAATAAAAAGTAATTTATAAGAAGAACGCATTATAAACAGAAATTGTGTTGGGCCTCAAATGAAGCCTTTCCAGGTGTTTTAGAATTTTTACAACTGAGTGGCACTGTAACAAAAATCTCTAGGTAGATGACAATTACAAGTGAAAAATCTTGCTGCAAAGTAATCATTAACACTGCTAACCAATAACCTGACTGGAAAATATGCTGAAGAGACAAGAAAAAAAGGAATTGGTCTTATGAAGCAAAGTAACTTCGTGCTTCTTTCAAATTTTCCATCATTAGGTATCGAGAACCAGAACTAATATTTAAGATTAAATATAAATTAATGGGATGTAAATTAAATGTATACTAAGCAGACTAGTAGATGGGCTGCAAAGGAAAAGGCTTCCAGTACAGTGACGGATTTAATGACATATGAGATATAAATTGAACCCATGTGAAGTCAGGAAAATAAAAGTCTAAAACCATCAAGCTCCCTTCACTGTTTTGAATGACCTTGGTCTAAATTAATGATAACAATAGTTAGAATTATATCATATTTTTATTGTTATGTAATTAATTTAAGCTTTTAAAGTGGAAAAAACCCCACATCTATGCTAAGCTTTAGACTGCTGTTAATTAAAGTGTCTGGGTTCTAAATTAGCTTGGGAATAGCAACTGACCCTTGGCAGTCACAGTGTTAAGAATTGCTACTGTAGTATTAAGTTACATCTCTGTTCCCTGGGCACAGTTTTACTAGTTGTATAACAACAACCATTGTAGGATTACTCAATCCCTTCACCTAACCCTAAGTGCATGCTGGACTTGTGGTTCCTGTAATAGTTCTCCATTGCCATGTTCAGAGAAGATGTCAGTGACACCATCAAATACAGATCCTGCTGCCTGCACAGACCAATAATGTTCTGCTTACTAGTACCACCCACCCTAAGGGACATTATTTTGTTTTTCCTTCTCTCCTTTCTTAGTTGGCAACCAATTCCTGCCCAAAATGGTCTACTCCCGGAAAAAATCTGCACATATAATAGACCCATTAGCTACAGGTACAGTACATACTGTAATTCACTTCTTGGCATTTGTGTGAGACAACCACCCAGATGGAGAAGGAAAGAGTAAGACATATTAAAATGTGTGATACAAGAGCTTTTTTTGGTTTTTTGTGGGTTTTTTTTGGAGGAGTTTTTTTGGTTTTTTTTTTGCTTGGATTTCCTGGAAATCATCTACACAAGGGCAGGACATCTTGAATGTTTCTTGTATTTTACATAGTCTTTAATATGCATAACTTGACAATTTTCAGGACAACATTTTCAAATCTGTCTACCTGTAGTTAGGCAAGCAAAAAGCTGTTTTAAATTGTGTCAGTACTGTGATTTTTCGGCGAGCAGATCAGCTGATAGATTCTTGTTAACAGCTGCTTGGTACCACCTTTCAAAGATATGGGGCAGGTGTACCTCATTGTTTTCATAGCCGGGAGATTACGTAACTACTGATTTTTAGTAGTAGCCTCCAAAGTCCTTGATCTGGTTCAGAGTCCTCTTTTACTACCCTGATAGGCAAGCAAATATTGAAAAACAGTTTTCTTCTGAAGAAAAATAATGGTTTCTCTTCAGGGAAATCTGGCTCATCCTTTTTAACTCTTCCAGTTCATCTTGTAAAAGGTTTCCCTGAGGGCAAAAAGCCCTCTGCTACCAGACTGCCCCCTGTGAATTCAGATCATCAGCACTGAAGAAACAAGGATTCAAGGAAGAACAGGCTGTCTGCCATCTCATGGACCTGTGTTTCTCTAAAAGCAGCTGCATTCAGTGGAAATGTGCCTGCAGAAGAAATCCAGCCCACACAGCTTCACACCTTGTCTGCAGAGTCATCTCACTGGCAAGTCAGACTGGATAAGGGATTTAGCTACTTCATGGCATTCAGGATGTCATACAACAGATGGAGATTTCTCAGAAATCTGTCTGGCATTGTTTCAGCATGCAAAACATCTGTGTAAAAGGCAATGGATACGCTAAGAAGTTAAAAGGTTTCCTAAGCGGTGTGCTCTGACAGATTTGGTTGCTAATGAGGCAAAAGACAGAAAAAGGATGCAGGGTGCTGAGGGCATACTGTAACCTCTCCTGACTTGAAAAGTTAGCCTAACTCAGACGTTCCTCCTAACTTGCAGATGGACCCCAGAGGAAGGAAAATTTCATTGTGGAGATGGGCAAAGAAGGCTAAACAAGTGTTTGCTGACTGTTCAAAAGCTTCTTTCCCAAAAGCATTTTGCTTGAAAACACACTTCCTGTCCCTCTCTTCTCAATTTTCTTCTGTCCTAATGTTACCCCTAATTTTGCTACTCTACTCTACATACATTTGATCACTTTAATTGTTTTCTTCCTCCATTTTACCCTTTTCTGGTGACATGCTGTGTAAATGGCAAGACCCAGAAGGAGCAGCTGGATATATATATTTCAGTGTTTAACCTGTGAGGCAATTCACTAATTCAGTTTTTTCTCTGGTGTTTCTTGTAGGAAAGGGCTTCTTTCTGCATAATCAATGCAACAAACAAAATGTCCGTACAGCACTGTGGTGATAGCTCTCCTATTCTACATTAGCCAAAAGGTGACAAATGAAATATAAAAAGGAGTAGATTTTAGGAAGGTGAGGTTGATTGTAATGAAGCAAGGTGGCAATTGGGAAACCTGGGTCAAACAAGTATCCTCTACTTTTTATTCCCAATGTCAACATTAGTCTTTCTAATGAATGATTCCACATTTTGCCAATTTTTTGAAAAACAAACTGTCATAAAGCAGAGCTACAAGGTCTTCATAGGTACAGTTGTATCAATAACCTTACAGCTTGCTCTCAATCTCACTGTCTTTGTGGGATCATGGACATGGGATGCAAATACTGTAGTCAACTGTGACCTGTGGATATGCTTTAGTAAGCATATTTAAGGGACAGCCTGTATTTGGAGCAAGAGGGTCTGCACTGTCTCTGCTTCCATGGTCTGCTGGATGCACAACAAATTCAGGATTATGTTTCCTCAGTAGTAAGTTGGAACCAGAAGAACACACTCTGCTCTATTTGAAGTCTAATAGTGGTATAGTGGTATAACTGCATAACATTTTTCTAAAAAAGTGTAGTGGGAGTATAATTGTCCAATGACTGAGTTAGGCAATTATAGCAAGCTGAAAGCATGTTACAGTCCATTTCCTGTCTTTAGTAATTTTCTGCAGTGGACAGGCAAATTACTGATCTGTTTGTTGCTAACACTATTGCCTGCTCACAAGTTGCCTAAGGCAGGCTTCCATTTCATCAGCAAGCCCACTACTGAAATTACTAGACCCCATTCATAGGTTACAGAATATATTTCCTTGAAATATATTGCTTTCAGCACTTGCTATTCATAAACATCCTCCTGATTAGCTGAATTCTGTGACACCACTTGCTGCACTAACTTACTCTTAGAAACAAGATGGAACTGGAGTAAGTCAGAGAGCTTTCATGTCTTCACAAGTTGAAACACTAGCCTTTGCATGGAAATATAACTTAGTTACAAGTCTTTCATTCTCTACAAAAAGTTATAGAAGTATACCTTTAGTGGAATGGTGATAGTTTCTATCAGGCGAAGGTTTGTACCACTTGAACTACTCCAACGCAAAGCAAAGGCACTAAGCTATTCAGTCAGTCACTGAAAAAAATACGGTGAGTGGAAACATGGATAGTAATCACAAATTAATTTCTGCAGTGTAAAGACTGAGGCCACGTGCCTTGCTGTATCACAGCAGGGCCTGGACCCCTGCTGAGACCTTCAGGAGCTACCAAAATACATGTCAGACCCAGAGAATACAGAGAAATCTGGCTTAGTACTAATGAGAGATGGTGCACAAGCAGTAAGTGACGTCTGCCTGAGGACTGCTGATGTAAGTTGGGTGCTGCAAAATCACTGCACCTGCCCCCAGAGAGACACGTGTTTGCTCTGCCACTGTTTGGAAGAAATCTTTGCAATACAGAGGTTAATGAGAACAAGGGCTAATGGGAAAAGCAGTTGAGCTGGAAGGGGAGAAGGGTTTTGAACCCAAGCTGTCTGCCACCACTGACATTACAGTCACTCACAGGTGTCAGTGATGACAGCCCTCAGATAAGTACAGCAAGATACTCAGATTCTTTGTTCTCATTGAGACAAACTCCTCCTGGCTCCAAAGGAAGTTTGAGTGGAAAGTGGATAAGGTTCCTGGTATTTTGCTTAAAGCTATTAGAGCTGGAAATAGCCTATCAGGGTGTTAGGGAACACTATAGCATGTCTATGAAGGTTATACCAAAACTATACAGAAGCAAAGGAGCTGCAGGAAGATACTTATCCTTCATGAAAGATTAATCATAACCAAATATTTCAGAGCTTGCTCCTACTGTTGATTTCATGTCTGCTGTCTCTGACTGCGCTGCAAAAGGATTAGTAAACTCCTGTGAGACAGTACCAATCTCCATGTCTATATGCTCCTTCTCAGCAGCATTACTTCATAGCCTAGATATCTATTGTTGACCAGAAACACTGGCCAGCCCATGAGACAAACACAGTAGTCAGTCAATAACTGATTGCAGACATCTGCCGTGCTCAGGAGCAGCGTTCAGCTCCAGTGTTTGTATTAAAAATCTTTTGTGGCGAGACAGCAGCACTGACTCGCTCGGAGCTTGCTCATGGTAACAGTCCCCCAAGGCAATGACGCATGGCTTGAGAGAGGAAACAGGTTCTCTGATTTACAAACCATGCTCCCCCTCTTCTCTGCCAAATAACTGCAGTGTCTAATTGCACCTTAAAGACGGGGTGAGTTGTAAGCAAAACCAAACTTACTTATGAATAAGCGTTAATTGTTGCTTACACAGCCCTTGTATTTTTCTTTTTTCTGTCCTACTTGCACTTTTAGCCACTATCCCAGGCAGAGGAGTGTGTGTATCACCCCAGTACTGGTCCTAAAAGGCAGTGGGACTCAGGGAGGCAGCGGTGTCCTTAGTCCTTCTCTGAACAAGCAGCGTGTCATGGTGGCAGGATCCTTAAGCACTGCATCCCTCTTGACAACACCATGAGCCTGGCCCATGGAGGGGTTGGTCTTTTGAGAGCTGGTATTTTCCTAACACTACCTTCTTTCCTAAACAACAGCTTCCTCAAGACTCCAACAACTGGCCCATGAAATGGTCCAAATTTCTAATATGTCTAATTCATGGAAATCTGAATATTTTCACCACAGTCATTGGCTTATTTTGCTTTTGAAGTGTAAAGAAACTTTACACCTGATCCCTGTCTTTCTATGCTGGTGCAATTAAAGCTGAGAAGCTGTGGCTCAGCACTTTTTCCCTGATGTTTCTCTAAGAATTTGATGCAGTGATGTCAGAGAATGGCCTTCCTGGCATACAGTAACACTGGCAGAGATAATCAGTTTTCAAAATATGAGTTTACTTTAAAAACCCAAAATAAAGTGGAAGAGCAAAGAATGGGGTTCTGAAACATGATCTAAAGGCTTAGGAAACTGGTTTAACAAGTCACCATTTAAACCTCCATCATCAATAACACTTTGCACACTCAGTTTGAGAAGCACTAAAGTGGGTCAGAATTACCAAAAATGGCAAAAACATAAGAAAAGTTGTCTGACATATTTAAACTTTTTGACCAAAAATCTGTTGTATCAAGATTTCTTTCTGCATACCAAATGATGGTAGTCTTGCCTGTATTATTTGGATTTTCATGAATACTAATTTTGCCTGTTTGGCATTCATTGTTCGAGGGTGGGGAGAATCTGTTCTCTGCATTTTGGTCCCTGACTGGACTGCTGAAAGTTTCTAAACAAATTAATTATTTGTGCTTAATACCCTTTTCCAGTGTTAGACATAAGTGAAGAACTGATTTTTTTTTAAATAGTGATATTAAAAATAAAGATTCTCTGTGTGAATATGGTCAATGGAGAGAATTACAGACAAATTGAATGCTGGAATGTGAACAAATATTCTCCAAGTCTGTGTTTGCAGCAATCAGGCATCTCTCACTACAAGAAGGGCAGTCATTCCAGCATGTAGTAAAAGGCTCTCAAGTTTAATCTTTCAGTATTTCTGTGCCAAACAGGTTCACATAGTTTGGACAACTTTTGAATAAGCATCAGTCTTCTGAATACTTATCTAAGACAAACTTCGGAAAACTTTCAACTGCCTCTCTTGGAACTAATTAGTCCTTTGAGCTAAAGCCAGTGCAGCTGGGTTTATACAATTTTCCAAGGAAGAGGATTATTATTATATTAAAAAAACCCCAAACAACTCAATACATTTTTAAGAAAAAAGATAGGATGCCTTATTTAAGAAATAAGTCCCCAATTTTGAAGTTATAGTCATAACAAACATTATATTCTATGGAATCAAGTATTAGACTAGCAGCAAACTGTACTAACAATGAACAGTGAACCTGACCTTTCTGAAATCAGAAGTGCAGGCCCCACCTCTTGGTGCACCTTATCTAAAGTTATACAACAGCTGCAAAAATAATGGTTCTCTGCTTTCTCTTGGAGTCTTTTCTCAGAAGAAATCCCATCTTTCTCAGTGCTTAAGGAGCCAAAAGAAGGTGATCATATCAGCTTTTTGAGAATGTCAGTGCTCTATTTACCTTTTTTCTGCTGGTGCTAATTGATGGTGAAGGATTTTTCCTGAGAGACTCTGTGTTTACTTCTACATTCAGCAGAGCTTCCTTATTTTGCTTCTTTGTCAGACCAACCTAGCTCACTATAAAAGGGTTAGAGAAGTAATTTACTCAGTGCATGAATGAAATTCAGAGCTGCAATGAAGTTGTTTATGTGGACTGGAGTGCTCCCTCCAAAGAATAAATGTGTTTTCTTGACAGCTTCCCCATGTTTTCTTTGCTTGTAAAGTGAAGGAATGGGGGAGGTAAGGCGTCAAAACCATGCAGAGCTGTTCAGAAAGTACCATGTCTAATTATATAACAGATACTGCTTTTCATTCTGTAGTAGAAAGAAGACAAATCTTCCCCATATTTCTGACAAAACTGAGTTGTTCCAGTCTTTGATTTTCTTTGAATTAGAACTCAGTTTATTTTTGCAACCCAAATGCTTTCAGGTCAGAAAAGAATGGACTTTAACTGCAGCATATCTGGCTAATGCATTTTTTCACCAGGCTGTGTTTTTCTTCATTGGTCTTGTTTCCATGAAACATACTGATTTAATCATGTGTTCAGCTGTTCCCCACAGCTTCTTCATTTTCTTTTTAGCTGGTGATTATTGTATCTATACTTGTTTGTGACATAGACAGTCTTCAAAATCTTGTGGTTCAGGTATAGTTACATAAATACATACTCATGCCATTGCCTCCCTCCTAAAAAAATTAAAATTAAATTTAAAAAACTTTAAAAAAAATTTAAAAAATCAAATAACATGTAATTGTAAAAATAAATAATTTAGAAAAGAAAGCTTCAACTTTATGAATTCTTCCCCTCCGTTGTATGACCTTTCCTTATCTGTCCTCATGAGGTACATCATTGCCTATCACATTTCATTTTCCTCAGGAAAAATCCCCATACTATTTTAATTCACTGTGCTTCATGCAGAACTGTTTTTTTCCCTTGTTCTGGGCAAGTGAAGGCCCACCTTGATGAAAAGATTTCCTCAGAGTCACACTGTTGGTCAAGGCCAGAGCAGGGCTCAGAGCTGAGTCTCAGACACAGGCACACAGACCCAGTTGGGTGACAGAGAGTGTGTCAGCTGGCAGAGTGCACCTACCCACTTGACATCCTTTCCCAGCAATATATCTCCCGTTTTCTCCTGTAGGTGTCCTGGGTACTTCCCAGTGACCTCAGGGTGAAGAACTGCGGACAGGTGGTGGTGAGTCACTCAAACTCGCTCACCTCCTGAAACGTCCCTGCTCTCCCTTCCCAGGCTCTGCTGCCTCCCGCAGGCCACTTCTTGTGCAATGCTATTTCACAGTTTTTTTTCAATTATTAAAATCAGAGGTGAGGGTTTTGTTTTACAAAGATACAAGTATAGTCTTTGAGACTCCCTTGGGCACAGAATATTCCAATGTTCCCTTGAGACTAGAAGTGCTTTGTTGTTACTTTTTAGTAGTAAAGTTGTGGGGATTTGTTGGTTTGGTTTTTTTGGGGGGATTTATGGGGTTTTGTTTGTTTGTTTGTTTGATCATGTACTAACTATTGTATTCAAAGCCAGATCTGAATTTCAAAATAGAAAGTTTATGGATGCTCAGCTGGAGTACAACATCTCTAACCCAGAATTATTAGCATATCTCCAGCTCTCATGCCTTGTTTATATATGGGGGTTTTATCACAAGATTGCTGAATGCTTCAGGTAGGAGAATAGTTTGATACACTCTGAAAAACTCTAAACTTCCAGGTATTGCTTGTGGTGATCTGTTTACCCATTACTTTTCCTACCCCATAGTGTTCCCCTGCCTGCTTTCCCTTGCCCCTAGTCCTGGCCACTCCCTCAGGCTCTCCTTATTGGTTCCTGTACCCCAACTCCACCCATGTACTGCCCCTGTGATCTGAGAAAACCCCCGTGCACCTGGATCACGGGGTCTCTCTGCCTCTGGGGATTGCTGGGACGAGATGTAACATTAAAGATCCTCTAAAACCCTCATGGAGGGTTCCCTTCTCCCTTCCTTCACCATCACTGTGTTGTAGAGCTGATAGTGGGCCGGAGCAAGAAGAGTGCGGAGCTGTCCGAAAAGGACTACGGGAGGACAGAATGGCAGCCCTGCCCTAAGCAGCCCTGCTGAGCTCCCAGGGAAAGCTGCAGATTGCTAAACTAAACCTAGCACTACAACAATTTATCTCATCCCAGCTCCAAACCTTTCACTCACCTCTTTTGTATGGTTTGTTTCCAGTGTTGCAGTGAGTGTCTGTCTTCAGGATGTATTATGAAAAAACTGAAGGTAGGTCACAAAAGTCAAATACAATTCTGGTTTTAGCAAAGACCTTTGATCATAGGCATAGGCAAAGTAGAAAGAGATTAATGGAAGTTACCCTTTCCTTGGATTCACCCTTTTGAAGCCGCGTGACTTATGCAATGTTCCATATACCCTGCATCTCTGCTATGAACTAATACGACATTCACATGACAGCAAAGCTCAAATTTAGTCCTTAAAAAGCTGCTTGCTGAGGTCGGAGATGACGTGGGGGGAGTAAAACCTCTCTAATACTTAAATCCTCCTGCTGCTTCAGAACAGTCAGCACCTCATTAGCCTTAGCTCTTTGTTTGATAGGAAATGTCAGCTCTCCACAGGAAATCTTCTACATCCAGTGGCAGGAGCATCTGTCTCCATCTAGTGTTCATCCCTCTGCATTTGTAACTCAGCTGCCCTGCGGTGAAAGCTGCAAACTAAGAAGAGGAAATGCTCACTAAAGTGTTATCCTCTTACCCATGGGAAGTCAAAATTACATGGTTGTCTCAATTGGAGGTAGAAGATTGTATATAAACCTGCTTGTGAGCTGCTGGCGCATTCAGCACTCACCTCTGCCTTGCCCTAATAGACTGTGAAGTGACCAAAAATGGTTGGAAGATCTTTCTTTTTACAGTATTCCTCTACCCATGACCAAAGTTACATTCAGGCTCTTTCTATTGATTAATGATGAGGGAATTTCTTAGTATGAGAGGTGAAATGTTTAATTAAGGAAAAATATCATGGAAACATTTATAGGAATACTTGCCACTGTCATTCCCAAAGTACTGGGTAAGAGTTACTCAATCCGCCTCACAATGTGACTGTGAAGAAGTGAAATGTCACACCCTTTGTGAGTTGTGAAATCAAGATAATTTTCCCCTAAAACCTCCTGCATAGTTCAAAGGCATTTGAAGTGAAACCAGGGACAGACTATTACCAAGGCAACCCTCGGCTCCAGAGGCCCAGCTTTTTGATGAATATTTTGCCCAATAACTTATAAGAAGAGAAGAAGAGAAACCTGTGTACAAAGCGCAGGACAACCATTTCGTGCTAGTAGAAGTAGAACCTGAAGAGAGTGGTGGGTCACACAGGCACTTTTGGGAAGAGAATGAGTCCCTTCAAAATATTTTTAGAGTCCTGGAGGGTCCTTTGGGCTGCCTAGCTGGACTGGAACCCAGCCTGGAACCACTACTGAAGAGGTGCCACTGAACTGTCAGCCACCAGGACAACATCCTGAGAAACTCAGGATGGGTACAAACACAAATTCTTTAGTTTTAAAATGGGAGGTAGAAGATAGATTCTGCAATCTCCATATGTAGTGGATTGTATTAAGAGCCTTTATGGGAGCCGTGGTCTTTATCAGTCTTCATGAGATCTTTGTTAGTCCTATAATCACTAGCTGAAGGCAATTAAGCCCTAGCTCCATTTCTTAACACTTCCATATTTCAGCAAGTAAAACCAATTCCAAAATCTCAGAGAATAATCTGAATGTCAGTGGGATGAACCCAAATGGTTCTGATGAAAGCCAAGAGAGGTGAGCAAGGAAACCATGGAGCTCCATCATCCAGTTAGTACCGGTACCAGCTTCCAGTGCCTTAGTATTTTCTCGAGGCAAAACAGATTTACAGCAACTGTTAACATGTTCACACATCTCAGTTTTCCTGTCTCACATCTGAAAGTCTTCCCAAAACACATTTACCCACTGACAGTCAGAGAATGCTGAGGGCTGTAAAAGTGCGAGGGACCTACTGCCTTTCATGGGAGGGACCAGAGAAGAAGGCAGCACAGAGGACTTAAGCAAAGAAGGAATTTAAGATGAACAGATTGTCTGGTCTGTGGGTACCTATTATACTTTCAGGGAGTTCCAAGGTATAGGGAAGTGGCACACAGGATGCTCCTGGAAGAGGTGTGGGAGTACAAGAAACTCCAACTCCAGCAACAATGTGAGAGTCCAGGAAACCTTACAATTTCACATTCATTGTTTTATTTGAGAACTAGGTCTCTTTTGTTCATTCTCTCTTCTCTACTGCTCGATCACTTCTCCCTTATTCTGAGGACTCATCTCAATTACAATCTCCACCACTGAGTTCTTGCTGACCTCCAGTTAATGAGAACAAGACAAAGACCACCCATGAAAATACTGTAAGCACTGCTGATGCTGGAAATGTCAGTGAGTGAAAAGAGGTTAAAGCTGTTTGTAAAAAGAGAGGCACCAGCATGGCAATATTCAACATTTGGTGTAAATTTTCATTTTGTATTCAACTCCTCCCACCTACCTTGCCATTCCTTGGGCGTGGAAAATAAGTACTTTGTGTTTAGATTTTGAAACAGATTTTGCTGGATCACTTTCATTTTGGACATCCCTAGTTAGCATTACAGATGTCAGGAGGTATTGTTTCCCCTAGATGTTAGACCTAAAGAAGAATAATGTGAACATGAGTTTTACAATGTACAAGGGCTGAATTTAAACTTTATAATAAAACCAGATTAGTACTTCTGAATTTCACAAGGACACTTTCACACGGTATCAATCACAAATGGGCGTACTCCAAATGAAGTTGTTTTGGTTAAGCATCCAAAAACTTGGATGCATTTAGAAGCCTCCCTGATTTGGAAATAGGTGAACATTATAATGAGATTTGGATTTCCTGAACATATTCCAGTGATCTTCTGTTTCAGCCAGCTCAGAGATGGTACAGAAAGTGTCACTGGAATGTTTCTATAGTCATGTAACTTGTTGGCAACAGACAGATACAAAATATGATGGGGTTTTTTTACTATCTAGTGCTAATATTAGTGATACTAATGATTATTATTATTACTATTACAACTGATGTTAGTTGTGTGTTTCTGTATGTGTTCCACATTTCAAAATGCTTGAGCTCTGGAACAAGTTTGGGTTTTTTTCTGAACTGCACTGCACCATTGTAAGCAGTAACAATAAGTTCTGTTGAGTAGGTAAATACATACTTGTGAGTATATGTACAATTTAAAGTGAATGTAGTGCTCAAGAATAGGCATTTATTCCTTCATGTTATCCCCAGGACAGTGAAAACACTTGTCATGGCACTGCTTTCTCATACTGTGGACATATATCTCCACATTTTCTTGTGGAAACATCCTTAGCTACAATGAGATAGTCCAGTTTCTGTGGCAGTTCGACTCTCAGCTTCTTTGCTGAAGCTGCCAAGAATGTTTGCCTGATGTGGTTTTGGATGTGAACAATGATAATGGCAAAAATGGTAACAATGGTAGAAGTTAGTTTTGAGCAGTTTGGGTACTGGGAATCTCACAATGCTTCTTCCTTCAGTTCCATCGACATTCAGTGTACGAATTTGATATTGTGCCAGTTTATGCAGACAATCTTCAAACAGCTTCCATTTTGAATAAAATGATGTTCCAATTGTTTGAGTAGCTGGGGTGCCATACAACTGCCATGGGTTAACTAGGATTCTAGGACCTTAGCAGGGAAATACCAAATTACAAACCTCTCCACAAATCCCAGACTTTTCTTAATCAGTATTGATGCCACAAATCACTAATCTGTTAAGAATACTTAAGAATGTCACATATGGCTTTTACTACTTTCATGGTAACTCTCCTGCCCTGTATTGTAGGCATAAGGCCCTGAATAAGCTTATGTGTGATATAAGAAGGCAGACTGACTCAAGAGCAGCTCATGAAATAATGACTGGGAAAAAAAAAATGATCTGTGGGAATTCTGCCCAGATCTATGAGAACTGCTAGGATCGCTTTTCCCAGACTAATGAGCCTTGGGCAGAAACGGTTTGAAATGTTGAAACCAAGAGCATTTTTGAGGGAGGACATTTTAGAAGAATGTCTTGAAACTGCATTTTGTAACTGTGGAGAATAAAGTGGAGACTTTGTGTGTGGGTTGAGATTGTTGGAATTAGGATGCATCTCACCTAACTTCAGATGTCCTCAAGGAACATATTTAGTCTAAACTGGTCATTTATGTTTCCTCTGTCAGCAGTAGAGACAGACAAGTCTATGTTTAGCCCATATGAAAGACTTCTCGGTGACACCTATTTTAGGATATGGAGCATTGTCCTTGTAAGTGTCAATCATTCCCCACTCAATAGAACCTAGAAAACTAGATTGGAGAGGATAATTATCTTTTAAGCATCTTGACTAAAATTAGGAGAGACAAAGTCTCCTTTTCCATCTTCCAGGAGAGGATACTCTTGCATGCTGTGGCCCTGAAGGTTGTAATCTAGCAGTACAGAGTTGCTTCTAGCTGGTATTTGGACCTTGCCCCTACTGAGGGGCTGATGGGCTGAGGAGGTGAGGTGGTAAACAGGCAGGCTGTATCTATCAAAATGATGCTGTGACCTCTTACAGTCCCTGGAGATGTTGCCTACCTCTTTCTCATGAGAGACCACAGGTCTTTAGTTGCCTGCACAATAGCCCCATGGAATAAACCCCACAAAATATCAGTGCTTATCAGTGCTGGGACCCCCATCATTGACACTGTAGTTAACTGTGTACAAATATTTTTTTACAATTTCTTTGTCACTCTGCATATATCTCCCAAAGACACATGTCTTCTTCCATGCCTTAAGTGCAGATCTTCCTACCAATTACAATTATTTGTGCCAACTCCCTGGGCCATACGAGGATTTAACCAAAACATCTCCATAACATGAACAAGGAGGTTGGTTCCTACAGTGTAGGCAGGCATGGTTCTGGCCAAAGCAGCCACATTATTTTGATCATAGGAGGGTAACAGCAAGGAATATATTAAGAATAGTGTTTTCTATCTTCATTAGACAAATATTTCGAGACTTGTGTCTTCATTCTTTAGCTGGACAGGCCATTCAGCCATGATGGTCACACTTTTGCATTAATCCAAACCACTGCCTTTTGAAGACTCTGCTATAGTTCCAGACAGGGAGCAGACTACCTTAGCCAGCTTTGGAAGGTGATGAATATAAATAGGTCTTTTTCCAAAGACTCTCATCTCTTAAATATAAAGCAATTGCCTGAGCCAGAAAAAAAAAGTGATTCTTCTCAGTAGTTTTGTAGTCAGTACAGAGAAATACCCACTCCCTGAAATCTTCTCCTAGACAAGCATCTGGCACAAGAAAGTTGACTCAACTTTGAAGGTGTCCGTTTGTGCCAGGGTGATGAACTTAAGTGGGATGAAATAACTTTTATGAGATGATGTGACTAGCAAAACTGGGAATCAGACTCAGACTTCTCAAGCCCTGACCAAGTGGTGATATCACAAAGCCATCCTTTTTGATGAATTATTATTTAGCTTTAGAAGAGTTGCTATTATCATCTAGATCTAATTAGCTGTGTTTATTTTAGCAGTGAAGGCACTAAGCAGATTGTCTGAATTATTGTTTCCAATCTGTCATTCATAATTGATTTTTCAGTCCATTGGAAATAAATATAAACAAAAATAACTTTAAGTAAAACCAAAATAAAAAAGTATCAATGTCAAATATTTTAGAAATAAAAAGTGTAAATGAAATTCATGTTAAGTCAAAGTTGGTATTTCAAATGTTTTGAAAAGAGAAAGAATATTCTGTATTCAAGGATTTGAGTACTTTTAAGACTTGTTTAACTTATTAATGATTTTTTTTAAAAAAAGAAACTTTTTCACGAAGTCTTTTGTTTTCTTGGCAAGAATAAATTGGCAAAAAAATGGCATTTGTGCAAAACTGAACTGTGGCATCAAATCAACATTTTTTTCCAAAGAAGAGAGGTTCTACAAACTCCAGCATACTGCAGCTGGAGATACTGAAAAATGGAAGCTGTCCCTAGAAAATGAAATTTGAAATGAATGTGCATAGGTATTACAATGTTCAAACTAATATTTGGGTGAACCTGGTAACTCAGTGAGGATCATTTGATGCAGTGAAAAAAAAACACTTGCCCTAAAAGAAACATAGGACTCACCACATGCTGTGGCAGGAAATCTCCCAAGCAAGTCTGCAACAGGCTTGTCAAGCATTTATTCAGACTACAGCAGGTGACTTAGACAAAGAGGAGGAAGAAAGCCTAAAAAACGTGCTAAAACCCCTCAAAGATAGGAGCAAAGCCGACAAATTCCACTTGTATTTTTCATTTCAGAATAGTTCCTTTTTAGTGTCAAGAATCCACCAGAAACAATAGGACCTATCTGGAGCTGTGCCTGAGCCCTGGGACACCACTGTGTTCCTACAGCAACAAATTGTCACTGTTTTCATTCATTGCCTTTCTCGCCATGAGGTTCAGATCATTGATGTTCTTCTCCACTATGCAAAAGTAGTACAACAGCCTGTCCCCAAAAGCCAGGTGGGTTCCAACTACCAGTGTTAAATCTGCATAAAGTGAGTGGTATGGTGGCTTGCAAAACTATCCCTGATTCTTGGACCAGGCTCCACCTGTGAGCTGTAAAATGGTAGCTTTTTTTACAAGGTTGCTTTGTAACAATTCTGGAACTGCCCTGTGAGCATCCACTTGGAAAAGAAAACATACCAGAGGAATTGCCAATTTTTCTGTAATTTTGTTTTGCCTTTGAAATAAATTCACTATCTTTGGAATTTTGACAGCAAGTGTGAGTATGATCATCTTTCCAGAAAAGTGCAAAGAGCATACGGAGGAGTGTTTTGACATTACATGCAGACTGGAAAAGAAGATTGCATATAATTATCTGGATGTCATCATCCTTAGGAAAACTTCTGGCATCCTTTCACTCAAAATATTTGCTTCAGCCCAACCTCCACAAATGATTAGGAAACATTTTGTGATGCCAACAGATTATTTGTAGGAAGTTTGTAAAGAAAAATATAATTGATGTAAAAAAGGAAAAAAATCCCTTTTAATCGGTTCCTCGTGCCAAAGATTAGCAGTGATGTTGACGTGTGCAACATAATCAGTCATAATCAAATCCTAGCTGGAATAGTACCTCAGATGTTGTTAATTGTATTCCTATTAGCCTAAATTTGGTTTACCCATTAAGTGCTGATGCAGGAGGCAGAAATTTGTTCAAGATACTGTATGTTTTCTGTTAGCAGCCTAATCAAATGGATGGAAATACACAGCAATGGAGCACACACAGTGGCAGATTAGAAATGCCCATAGGGATTGAATGTCTGCCATGGAGAGTTTGCCTGATCCTCCCTGCTTCTGAGCTTAAAGACTTCAGAATGTAGCTGAAAATAATATCATCTCTACCAGATATTCACACTATCCTTCCAGGATTTAACCATAAATTACAGAAATCCCAACGTCATTCTTGTAGTACTTCATTAAATTCTGAAGGCTTTTCCCTAAAAAGGTACAGACTGCCTGATATTTCTCTTGGCTTTTCCACTGCTCTGAGATTTAGGTAGCCTGCTAGCATGTGCAGTTCAATATTGTTTCAACCTACAGGATTCAACATCTCTTTTTGAAGTGAAAATATGGTGCCCTGCAACCTCCGTCAAACATGCAAAGTTCACAGCCCTCTCTGAGACCTCCCACTGTGTCCAGGAAGAAGTTTTGCTGAAGTTCTCAGATAATACATACTTTCCTCACCTCACTTCACAATACTTCTTTCCCCATTTTGTCCTATACTCCACTTGCTCCTTCCCTATTTTAACCTTCTCTACTATGTTCTATCAATACTACTTGCCCAAGATTTATGAAACAATGTATAGGGAAATAAAAAAAGCTAGCTATGGTTTAAAGAAGGAAGAAAATTTGGCAAAAACCCTTTTGAAAAGGTAATGTCAGCAGGGAAGTTGCAATCACTTCAAGCACACATTTTTCAATTCTTGAGGCTTGCACACTTTAGTACAGTGCAAGTTCATGATCATACTATGGTTCACTATATCCAGGTATTGTACCTGGCTTCACACTCGCATTTCTCTTTCCTTTTGTTCAAGAGAACCCCATGAAAAACAGCCATATTTTTCCAAGGAAGGGCAGTTTCAATGTTTTTGCTTTTCTTCCACAGGTGGGCTGTAGACCAATGCACATGACCAAGACCTCTGCATACTTCTGGAGCATAAATTAATTATAAGACCATGTAGTCTCAAAGAAGTACCTTCACCAAGAGTATGTGAACATACTAGCCACTTAGGGGAACAAAACAGTAGCTAAGATTCCTTTACAGAGGAAAGTTCGCTGTCAAAAGCTTTTTTCCCATAGGCTAAAAATGCTCATAAACTACATGAAGAGTATATTGTGACTAAGATGAAGCTGTTTCAATACATAATGCTAAACTTTTTGTTTCTACTTGCTGCCTTCCCATGTTTTAGCCCAAATCCAAAATATAGGGTGACTGTGCATGCCCCTTCTATTGCGAGATGCTGGCATGAAATAGCACCTGCTTCACAAGATTACCAGGTAATTCATAGCAATATCTCATTTTGACGAACATTTATTGTTAAGGAGGTATCATTTGACCATTTCTACCAGCTTATCAATTTTATTTTTGCCCTGTTTTCCATGTGATACACATTTTTCTTTTCTCTGAGGTTAGTAAACTACAGCAGCAATGTTTTGCATCATGCCTCTTGCACTTCCTGTATCAGATCTAGGACAGAACATGTACGAATCTGACCAGAGGTCCCCATAGCCAGTGCCCTTCTCCAGAAGTGGTCAATGTGGATAAAAAGAGCAAAGTATAAATGTAGAGGAAGAACACAGAAGTGTTTTCCAAGAAAAATCTGCCTTCCTATGACAGTTTGTGGTGAGGCACCTCTTGAATAAAAAATGCTACCTTTGTATATAATTCATTCTTGATAGGTTTTTCTCCCAGACTAGTGCAAAAAACGTCTGAATTGGGATGGAAAAAAGTTCTGTTAATTCTAGTACCCTACCTCTCTCAAAAATAGTTTGTGGAATTTTTGACCTTGCTACTACTACCTATAGTAGAAATTACACCAGATATAATGGCAAGCACCATTCTAAATAGTGGTTAACAAAATGGAGAATACTGTTTTCTCAGCTTGTTTCTTTGAATGTGCTTTTTGGTTTTTTCAGTTCAGTTTTAAACATCATCTTGCATAAGGAGAGATCAGCAGAAAATTATTTGCAATACACATTCTTTGTTTTTAAAAAAAGCCTCTATACAGCAAACATTTGGAAACACAGTTTTCCTCTTGAAACATGGCTTGAGTCTGGTTGCCAAGTTGCTCTTTCCTGTCACACATTGTACTGATTCTGCAGCTGAGCTGCTGAGTACCACCTTCTGTTTACTGCTATTGTGCCAAGTGTGCAACAACAAAACCCATGTAAGTATAGTTTAGCACAATTCATTCTGGCTCAGCAAGCAACCATTGTCCCTTTGGTGCTCTACAACAGCAATTACCTGCAAAACCTCGGTGCTCTCATCTTAAATCTTTTCCTTTTGGTTCCAAGTCCATGAGGTCTTTAAGACTGGTGACACCACAAGCAGGCCAAGATTCTTCTACACAATCATGCCTGAATGCCCAAGATTTTCTTGGATTATCTCAGTATTTAGGGAATTTTTTTTTATTTATTTTGTACTGCATTAACTCAGTCATTTCTAGTAGAGAAATGGCAATGCTGAGTAGAGAAACACCAATAATAGCCTTAAATTTACACCATCTACACCAAGATATGTTTAGACTGCCACAGCATGTGATATTTATCCACACAGATCAAGTTATCTGCCCAGCCCTCCATCCCCAAGCACACTGAGCTGTAGCAAAAACTCCAACATAGTTTTAAAATATTCAGATTTTGGAAAAGAGAATCCCTGCCTATCTGCTTATATTTTTTCTTGGTACTTGCTACCAAAATGCCACTGATGGAAGGAGTTGAATTACCATGTGAATTTTGATCTAGTTAGCAAGCTGTCATTAGATATTTTGTCTTTCATCTCCACTTGTTTACTCTGCTACCAGGCAGTCAATGGGACATCTGCCACAGCCGGTGTTAACCATAGGTCACTTGTGGTCTGTGGAACAGTAGGCAGTGTTTCTTAGGAAAAGTCAGTATATGCTGTTTTGTTCATCATAGAAAGCAGGAGTCATGAGCTCTTGTGTCATTCACCACGGAAATGGGATATCATAATTATGTTAGTTACATCATCCTTTTCTTCTGCTACCACATACTACCCTATCTACCTCCTCTCCCAGTTTCACAGACTCTCTCTGAGGACAACAGCTGCTGTCCAAGATGTTAAGAAAGACTTAATGTCTCTACCTTGTAACTTTATTTTTATCTCCTGTTTGTTAGTATGGGACACAGAATTTTGCAGACTTTATCACTAAAGTGAACTTGACAAGTGGATTTCCTGTCAATATGGCATTGTCAGAAATGGCTTTTATGCTGTATTTTACACAACACAAAGATTTTTATGTGAAATTTTTGAAGTTAGGATAGACAGGTTTTTTTCATTCAGGAACACAAATAGAAGGGGGAAAACTAGGAGAAAAAACAACAGTATATCCTTTAAAAATGTTTCTTTTGCAGACATCAATAAAACTTATACTGAAGGAAATAAAAAATTCAATTTTGCCTTAATGAACTAAGATCAGATTTCAAAAGGATCTGGGGAAATTGAGCTGTGAAGCTCAATCTCTATATTCAGTTGCTGGAATGAGACAGATGCATTTGCAGGTATTAGGAGGACCCACACAGACTGCTTTCAGTGCTCCCCATATGCCCCGTTAAGTGAGCCAGTCTGCTTCCAGAGAGTGTCTACCATTTCCAAAAGAAAATGGCAGGTTCTTCTGAATACCTGACATCCAATTGTCCAGCTATGGGTTCTCCAAGAAAATGGAAGAGTGTCGTGGCTTTGATGTGCTGAATGTCAATTCAGTGGTTTCCGAAAAGCAATCAATAGAGATTTCAAACATAATGAGACAGGTCAAGTGCTTAAGTATTTCCAAAAACCCAAGGAAAAGTCGGTTACACAGCACCTTCTGAAATCAAGCCTCTGGTGTGCCAGTGCTGGTAGCGGTGGCATGCAATCTTGGGTGAGATTTTTCCAGCAGGTCTTCAGGATCAGGCACTTCCTACACTTTGTCAAGTCTGGCTTTTAGGCATTCCTAAAATGCAGGGGGATCATAAAAAAATCTGTGCAATGAGGAACTTGCCATGTGGTGAAAGGGACTCAAACTAGGTCCCTCCCTGAACAAAAACAGATGGAAAAATACAGACAGACCACATCAGTGCTCCATGACCTACATCAAACCACCCTCCCAAACATCTCCTAAACCAGTCAAGAACCACATCAGAATAAACTTCCTATTGCTGAGATCTGTCAGACCAACAGCTTACAAGCATTGGGGCATGACCCAAAAATGGGTCACCAGAGGACACCCAACTGGGTTTCATCCCACCAACTGAAAGGGCAGTAAATCCCTGTGGTTGCTAAAACCAAGTTGGAATTTTAAGCCCAGTGAGAAGGAGCAATTCTTTCCCTCACCCACACCTTCCCTTCCTGCTGTAGCTGTGCTTGCCCTGGATTCCATCTTCACTTGCCCACAGCAAGGTAGATGACCTGCTCTTGAGTTGCCCTCTCAGACCCCCATTGTCCCTGTTCAGCACTGACAAAGTGCCCATATGATGCCACAATACTGTGTCAAGGAAATGTTGCCCAGGTGCTGAGTAGCACAGGAGCAGCCCTATTCCACCCCTATGATTTGTCAGGCAAGCAGCCTCCAGGCTTCCTCACCTTGCAAACTCAAACCGAAGCGGTTTCCAAGGTCTCAGCTCATGCTTGATTACCAAGCCCACTTGGTTGCATGATTATTATTCCCCACATTACTGGTCAACTGCTCATAAAGGGACAATGTTTGTATTAGATATGACTTATAATGCTTCTATTTTTGTTAAATGGGAGGAGGAAGACAGCAAAAGCAGTCACACACAAACGTACCAAGAGCTGCCCAGTCAGTGCTAAGAGAATATGAATAAAAAATTAAATGGAAAAACTAAGAAAGTTGCTAGGCCACCAGTCAAACTGTAAAGTCCAGCATTAGAGGAGCCTTTTAGTATTTAACAAATAGAGCTGACATTTCACTAGCTGATATGAACTATCACAGCAGTTACACAGGGGCTCTCTCAATGGAACAGATGGGAAATTTGTCTTCCAGAGTTTTCTGCATAGGGGCAAGTCAAAATGCAGCCGTTTCTACTTGATAATAGTTGTTTTACTAAGTACCAACGAGAAAATGAAAAAAAAAATAGAAATAGTAAGAATGTTTACTTGCCTGGAGCGCTGTGTCCCTGTGGTAATTGCAATGCAAATAGAGAGTGAAAAGAGTGTTCCTGCTGCTGTTTATATTCTAAAGAAATGGGCAGATAATAGCACATGAGGAAACAAGACAGCAAAATCTGAAGCAGGGTTTACAACACATCAACTGTTATTATGTTTTTCCCTGAATATCATGTTAAAAGTTCCAAGGCAAGTCCTGCTGTGTCACAACTGCTGGCACCCTACTAGATTCCAGTAGGGCAGGGGTGGTTAATGGTATTTGTGTTAGAAGCACAGAAAGCACTGTTAGTTCCCTAAAGTGAGAATCATACCTAATTTTGCACTAATACTACCCTTTTCTCTACTAAAGAGCTTTAGGCTCTAGTCTCAAGCGTTTCATAGGTTTTATGGTTTTAACTTACTGTGACATCCCTCAGCAGCTGAAGCACAGATAACGCTATCTTGCAGATAACAAGCGTGCATGTGGGTAATCCATTTAAGTTCTTTCCTAGATTATCTCCCAGTAGTAAATGTGCTTAAAAATTAATCATTCTTTCTGTTGTGTTTTGCTCAGAAAATCCATGCTCTTCTTATCAGGAGTCAATAAAAACTTTTCCAAACATTAAGATAAGTAAGTATGGCGGTGAGTTTTAAAACATTGCCTTAAAGGAATTCATCAGTATGTACTTTGCATGACTAAGCTTCCCTGATTCACTGCTGGGCTCTGGCTGTCTACATTGACACTATATAACTGTGGCCCAAAACCACCCTGCCCCTTGTCTGACATCTCTCCTGCTGTGTACACATGCTTGATGTGGTTTTTATGGTGTTCACAAGATATTAATGAGGTCTTGATGTGTTTTGTTGCATCAGTGATGCAGTTTGCTAGAGATTTATACGAGTGTTTTTATTTGGGTTTTTTGTCAGGGAGAGACCTATTTTGAGTTCCTGTCAGTTGAATGCATATATATTCATCATTGCCTTATGATTTCCTGGGATCCTGAGAAAAGCAAGAAGAGCAAATCAAAAAAATATTCTGTCTTAGGAGAATAAATTCAAAAAGCATATGATGTTTAGATTATTTTATCTGAAAGGCAATAGCTTTCTCAGAAGAGCTCTAGAGTCCTGCAGAAGCGGCTCAATGAAATACAGATCTGTATGGTACAGACTCACATGAGGTAGACAGCTGCTGTGGCAGTTTGCCAGGTGCACCAACCATCTTCCTGTCATGGGATACATAAACAAAACAAAAAAATACAGTGGTGCCCATTTTCTTACTTTTTGGTAAACTCATTTCGGATCTCTCATTTTAAGAAATCCTCTTCTTTGGGGCGGCAATGGTGATAAAAAAAAACCCTCTGCTCCTCACCTTCTAACTCCCTAGAATAAGGTGAAAAATCACATTCCTTTTTTCTCTACTCCTTTTCATTAGGTACTAAAGAATATTCCTCCAGTTTCTTTTTGCTGCCTGATTAGACACTTTTCATCTGCTCAGTGTAGCCACTGAAGATTAATTTGAGCTGATTTAAATAAAAACTACAATTACATATGCTCAGTTGAGCAGATTTTTACTGAACCATATTGATGCTATTTATTTATCTTCAATACCCAACTCTGGTTACATATGACAGAGTTTAACCTGTAGAAGATTTACGATAGTGAGTTTAAACCCTAGAGAATGGCAAAACTCTATATTGTAGTGACCAAGCCATGTCACACCATGTCACGACACACTATCCAAACTCCTTTCACTCTCCAGGACAGGCATTGTGTTCAGTAGTATCTCTGATTTTGGGTAAAATTGAGAGGTCCATTGCCCCTCTTAGAAGCTGGATATAAATTAACCACTGACGCTGTTCTATAGGATCTGTCCCACCTTCCTTTGGTCTCAGTGTCAGCTCTCACACCTCACCTCCCCTTGAACCAGTGCAGCATAACATGGATGGAAGAACCAAAGCTAGACACGTAAGTGTGATATACACAGCGTACTTTCAAAACTCTTTGGTGCAAAGCCAGCACTGGGTTGTTGAAAAGCATGATAGAAGGCTGTTACTTACTATATTCCAGCTGCTGTCATAAAAAAAATCATGCTGCTTTAAGTAAATGCTAGTAAAATATCACATTCCTTCCTTCAGTAATAAATTAAACAGTTTGTGAAAATATTACTGAATGAAAAATATTTGGGAGGATCTGGTTTTTCATAAAACAGCTGGACCTGCAAGTTTTGCAACATACAGCACCATCTCCATCTTCTGAAGTAGAGCATAGTGGTGAATACCCAGTTGGCTGTTTTTATCCTTGCCCACTTCTCACACAGAAGACTACTGGATGGATAATCTCAAAAAGGAGAGAAAGTATAGATGTAATACAGTTGATAGAATTAGAAATTAATAGCTAGGAGATCAGTGATCTAATGCATATTCATAGAAAGAGGCTCCCTTCATATATTTCAGATATCTGCACTAGTTTCTGTGCTGATCCAATCCTGTGGTATTAGATATCCCAAATGCATGAAATCCCGTTTTCTTCTCTCTTTGAAGTTGTGGTATGACTTCAAGGGGAAAAGGAAAAGGCTGGTAGAGCTTTTGAAGGGCTTACTGCAGGATCTGTAAAATTAGTAATTATTAATATTAATTAATAATTACATTTGTAAGCACAAAACATAAAAAAGGACTGAGGTCTGTTGCAGAGAAAACACTCCCTAGAACACTAGGTAGGTACAGCATTAGTCTTGTGCTGCAGGTGTGGAGGTTAGGCTAGAAAACAGATTAAGCAAAGATCTATTAATTCAGAGTCCATCTCCCTGAAAAAACAAGAGATCAGGCCAAACTGAAATTGATGCCCGGTGACTTCAATGGTTAGATCATAGTCTCATGATACGAGGCACATCACATAGTAAACTGAGCTGAGGCCAAGAATAATGAACAGAGATCTCATTAACTGAGATTATGCAAGTTCTAAATTTTACTAAATCATTTTAATGTCACTTCTCACCACAAGTGGCAAAAATAATACAGTGAAAGCACTCTGTATTTGCAGTACCAGACATGCCTAGCATACTCTCTATGAGTCCACAGAGATTATAAAAATACAAACAAATATTTTTTAATCAGACCCAATTAATTTATTCTTAATCCTGTCCAAGTTTTTTTCAACAATAATACTGGTGTGCTGTCCCTGGAAATTTTTTATCACGCAGAGGACATAATTATTTTTAAAGCTATGGGAATGCACATGCAAATATGCTTTGCAAATGTGTAGAAAGTATGAACAAGGTTATAATTTAATGAGGACTAAATTGGACAAATTCTAATCTTACAGAATACTTAAGATAACCTACTGTTCTGTGTAAGAAACAATTTTGGTGTGCCACAATGCTTCAGTGAATGATAGTTTTAAGATCTTGGGAGCAACAGACTTATAGTGTTCAAAACATAACTGTAGTAGAAAATATGTGGCTATGTCAAAAAACCTTTTCACATTGTTTATATCTATCTGCTGTCCACGTTTGCTTTGCTGGTATCCTTCTAGTCTGATCCTTGTAAAAGTAGATCCACCAAGGAGAAATGTCACACAGAGTTGGAGAATTCTTTTAATAGGAAGGAGGAGCATGGAAACATTTAACAGGAAAATGGAGTATATCATTCCAGTGCTAATGAATAAAGTGAGAGCAAATTTATGTAAATACAGTCCAAGTTACAAAGTTTATAATTTCTGTCTTTGGAAGCTGCAGGAAGAATGAGCTGTAGACTGAATTATGATCTACCTCAGCATTGACTGTCTGGTGTG
>NW_008239110.1:17707300-17718576 GCF_000691975.1 Corvus brachyrhynchos
TGAAGATTGTGAAGAATGCCTATGCCAGGCTATATAGAAGTAGTAAGAGGCTGTTAGAGACTTGTGGCGAAGAAAAGCCTTTGTGTGCAGGCCAAAATAACTTATCCTTAAAAAGATTAATAACCCCATGTGATGGCCCATGTTTTGTAGTGTGAAGGAACTGTGAGATTTTTCATGGGAGAGATGTTCTACACACAGCAGATTGTTTGTTTCCAGGCGGATCTGCTGTTGGTGGCAGTTTGGGAACCACGTGCAGCTGAAGGAAAACCCTTTTTTCCTTTAGCATAAGAGAGAGACTTTTCAAGAACTGGAACACTGACTAACATCCCATGTTCTGTTATCCCTTGTGTGAGCTAGGTAAAAGGAGAGAAGTGCTGGAAAGGGGGGGGGGATTTGCTTTAATTTTGTTTTGTTATTTTCTCTTTACTTTTAATTCTATTAGTAATAAAACTCTTTCATTGTACTGCAACTGTTTAAGGTTTGTGCCTGCTTTGCTTTTCTCCTAATTCTTATCTCACAGAAGGAAAATAAGTAAGTAATGAATATTTTGAACCAAAACCAGTACATTTAATTGGTGTTTCTGCCTGGTTTTGAACTCAACCCGCTACAACTAGTTATGCAAAACTGTGTAAAATTCAGTCTGCTTTTAATCACATTTTATCAAGAAATCTTTTACTTAGGGATATACTTTTGGCCTATCAGGCATTCTCATAGACTAGAAATTTTGCTACATTTCACGGAGAAGTTAGATCGGCACTGACTGCGTGAGATTAAACCCAGCAATTTTGGCAACAATAACAACAAAAATCATACTCCACAAGCTGGAAGACTACCTGTTCAAAGATTATCTGATTTCTTAGACCAGGAATAACACCATGCTAGGCTTCCTGCAGAATGTAATTTTGTTTTAATCATGTTGATCGCTATTACAAAGACTTTTTTTTCGGAGGCCAACAATGTCACATCCTCTATGTCAAAGGAGAAAGTGGATTTCTATTACTGGTTCCTTCCTCTTAGGTGGCAAAGACCTGTGAAGCTAAACTTAAGACTCCTTCCTTCTTTATTTTCAAATAATTGAACTTGAACTAAGGGGAAGGTAGAAATCTATCCAGAAAAAACAGTAAATTTTATTTTTTTCAGAATTTCTTGCTAATGAACTGAGTAAGTGTGGAACGTCTGCAGAAATCAGGAATAGCTTTTCAGCTCTTCTTGAAGCTGTCATCTCCTCAATGACTTCAGGAGGAGAGATGAATTCTCCTTGGGAGGGACTCCTGGAGGACAATATTTTGTATTTGGTGTTTCAGGTGGTAAGTGATCTCTGATGATCCAGGGAGCTTATTCCAGACCCCTCCTGACACTACCACCCTCTGTAAAACTTCTGCTGGATCCTGTGACCGCAGTCATATTCCACAAACATTTTGAGCAGCTCCAGACCAGCTCTGCCAGGAAATTTATGATGTGCCTTATAGGAAATAAATCTTTTCATGTTTGGAAGAGTCTACTTCAGTCGTCAAAATCAGAAGAGTCTGGAAATCAAAAAGAGCAGCAGACCCACAAGCAATTATCTTGGCTCTTTCATTAACTGAAACTGCTGAGTTAAGTAACAATTAGGGCTTTATCCTCTGTAGTAAAATGAGCAGATTGTCAGGTTTCCTGTGAAATTTCTGCCCTTTTTTGAAACCATCTCCTGAGATGTACAGCACTGCTTTTTGGCCGGTGTATTATGGGCACCTGTATGGCTCTCTGCCCGCTCCTTCAAATAAGAACGAAAGCCACTTTACCATTTACAGCACATCAGGCTCACACACCAGGCCTGGTAGAATTTCACCACAAAATATCTGCATTATCAGTATGACAGCATATAAAACCAAAACACTTTTATGTATTTTTAAAGAATTGTCTTTTGTTCTTTGTAATTAACTGACTTTTGTGCATGTAAATGCACAAAACACAGTCATAGACATTAAAATTCGATTATATATTTCAAACTCAGTTCCTTGAAATCAGTGAAATCACTGACACTAGCAAAAGCAATAAAAATGTTCCTTTTCTTGTGAGGAAAAAACCCACAACAAATGCATGTATTTTACATTTACAGGGGTATCTTACATTTGAACGTACTCACAACCCAGAAAGGTGGCAGTCATAATAATGATACAGATAATTGGATCGCACTCAAAATAAAGTTGTTACTTGGAAACAACTCAATTTTTTGACAAAAGCATATGGCATTTATTATCACATTTTTCATAAATTAATGTCAAGCCTTTGCTTCAATATTGAAAGAGCCATATGTCCAAATTTGTCTCTTGCACATCGGGTGATAATCAACACGGTCATTCACAATGTAATAACATCAAGATTTAAATACAACAAATGTAAGGAAAAACTGTAAAATCTGGATGCTTATCCTATGACTTTGACAAAACCGTCTGAACTTGATACATTTGCAAAGCTGGTCTGGAAATACAAAGGAACTGATATTCACATAGAAGAAACAGATTGTGTTATCTTATAAGTTGTTTACTGCAAGATTTCTCTTGCTGCTCACTCTTTGAACCATGAGGTAACGTTAAACTAACCAGTCTTTAATCAATGCGTTCATTATTCCTAACTAGAGTCACATAAAAATTAAAAGCAATCAGTACTAACAGCAGAACAAGTAGATCCCCTGAGCTATTACTCTTCTATTCTACACTTTTTTCTGTATAACATTATGGTACTTCTTAATCAGCACCTGTTTCCATGATCTTGGAAATATCAAAGAAATAATATGTATAAAGTTTTGTTCATATGTTTGTTTTGTAAGTTGCTTCTGAGCTCCTTTTTCAGTTTGAAAGAACAACTACGTTTATGTATACAAGAAAAAACATCACCATGTGATTTTTAAGTGTACCTGGAAATTTTTACATTGAGAACTCTCAAATGAGGGGGTTAAATCCATAAAATAACAGTAAATATGATATTGTAAGCATTATTGAATAACTCCGTTCCTGCCTCCAAATCACAAAATTGATTAGAGACTCTAGATTCTTTAAAAAAATCCTTAGGGAGTTTAAGTATTGCATTGGGAGAGCTTTAGGTACTTTGCTTGAGTTTTGTGCCCCCTGTAAATCCTCAGCTAACATGGCCACCTCTGAGTATACTCCTTGCCCAGCCATGTACCTTCGCCTGCTCCCCAAGGAAGTTGATCAGTTTCCAGCCTCCACTTTGCAAGTCAGAACAGCCAGTTATTTGTTGCTAATCAAATACACATTTTCCTATGACGGCAGTTGTTCCAATGGACCTCAAAAGAGCTCAGGTTGTTCTCAGGCCACAGTTTGGATAGCACTGATGGAAAGTTCCCTAAGGGCTTTAATTTTCAAGGCAAAGTGTTCATGTAGAGGTGCAATCAGGGAGCAATTGATAGGATGCATGTGCTTTGTATCTGCAAGCACCCCACAGCAAACTACATGACCCAGATAGCAGTTGCCTTTAAAGCTATGGCTCTTTCATAGTGCTGCCTGTCTCACAGTGTCATTACTTGTCTGTTGTGAACTTGACTCTCTGTACAAAGAGAGCAGCTGACAGTGAGACAGAGGATCACAAGCAAACTCACAGGTACCCGTTATTCTTAGTTGACTTCAACAGCACTAGAATTTTGTAATAAAGCTGGGCACCAAGTTCAGACTGTGCCAAATAAAAGTTCCTGCAGGTGAAACAACCATGGTCTGGGAGAATCAACCTTGCCAGTAAATTACTGTATGACACATCTTTCTTATAGAAACAATTTTCACAATAAAAATGGGTCCAAATTCTTGCCAGGTTTGGGCTGAAAGGTCTGCTGGTTCTCATTTGGTCAGCAGGTCAGGAACACTCTGGGACAGTCTGTTCTGTTTCTCCTTTGCAAAGCACATTGTCTGCAGTTGGACACAGATGTTTACGGGTTGTCATACCATGAACCGTGTCTCCTATCAAATTACAGCCCCCAGTCCACAGAGTGAGTGTGCCACTTCAGTTACATCTCAGTGTGTTTTCCATGAAACTGTGGTATTTAAATTTGGGTCCACCCTGAGGATTCTAACAGGACATAATTAGAAAGGTTGTGTCTTGCCCAGGGTCCCACCACCCAGGAACCATGGGCAGGCTGCAGCCTTTCAGGGTAGTGTTTTCAGGAATGTCTTTGATGTGATTTGCACTCACAGAGGTGCATAGTGTGAGTATAGAGGTTCACACCATCTGCAATGTTTGTGCAAGTGGGCACAAGAATAAAAAGTCCCTTTGTTGCCTGCCCTCATCTGCTCCCACACTCAGCTTTCAAATGTGGGTGCTGGATTCAGATGGCACTTTTCAGCACCTACAATGACGTGACTGATGCACTTTAGGATTAAGCTGTGTAGCCTTTTGCCAGACTGAGATATTTTGTGTAGAGCCTCATGTTTAAAAATTCATCAGATGTTAAAAGTTCAAAGTGGTTTCAAATTATCTGCATCTCAAGAAAGCGTCTGTAATTGAGCACATTTGAGTTTCATTTCTTCCTATGCCACCACCAATGAAAGCTTCTTGTTTAAGTTTCCTTAGGTAGAAAAAGGCAATAACAACTTAATCATTCACTGTATCAAATGTGCCATGCACAGCATCATGGTGCTGAGTAATCTGAAGACATTATTTTGTTATGATGCTATATTTCATTCCAACATTCCTCTCTACTGCCTCAAGAACCAAGTTTCACCCAAAGATCAGAACTTTTTGGTTTTTTATCTGAGTGTTAGTAGCCTGGAGTGAGTGGTACTTTGTTTTCCTTTCACAGTAAGGTCAGAGAGTGCATATCTGCCCCACCAGATTAAGAATTAACTGGTAAGGCATCTGATGTTCAAAGGAAGCAATATATTAGTGCAAAAATCACAAAGGTTTCACCCTCCAGCTTCCAAATATTTACTCTTAATAATTTCTTCATCACCAAAATTTCAGAATTTATATCCTTACCCCTGTCTAAAAGACACAATTGAAGACAAAGGCCCCCTACATTGCAGTAAAGCTCTTACTCAGTGGCTCTTTCTCTAATTATTGTTAATTGATTTGAAATTAACTAAATAAGCGATCATTTTTATCTCAACAGGAAGAAGGGGGAGAAGTTGCACCTCTTTAGCTGTACCTTTTTGTTTCATCACAAAACACACATCCTCCCTGTCTCTCAGTGCTAATAACTTCAGGTACTGCTCTGCACTCAGAACCTCCCACGAAGGGAGTGCTGGACCACACCCTGCAATAAGTACAGGGGCAGGGACAGGTGAGTGTAGGAAACTTGTGGTTCAAATTCTCCTGGGTATGAACAGCCTGGAGAAAAGGGTGCAGGGGTGTGTGTGTTCCTGGGGAGCTCATGGATATTTGCCTTGAACGTATTTGGTTTGAACATTGATATCAGGTGCCACAGCTACCTAACCCAAATGAGGTTTGGGCTGTCATTCCCTAGCCTGGAGAAATCTTGAGATTTTAAATCAGTAACTTTGTCTTTCCATATGTTTCTCATTCAATGAGATTTCCAGTTAAAATAAACTTGGCTTTGGGATAACAAAGATAATCAAGGCAGCTCACTATCCCACATCAAACTCCTCCCTTCCTCTGCATTAACATTCTCTGGCTTGGGTCTGATGCCATTTTAAGTGTTCCTACTGCTAAATACTGTTTTCTTTCGCTGTCTCACACTCCCTCTTTCCCCAATAATAAGGTTGTTTACTTGTTCTCATGTAACCATAGTATTGTTCTGTCACTTCCACACATGCAAAAAAACTCCCTTTGCAATGGAAAGAGATCCTGCAGGGAGAAAGCAGAAAGGAAAAGGCAGCAGAAGGGTCCTGAGAGGAAGTTCATGAGCTGGCCCAAACACATAAACACAGACGAAGGGCAGACCACCCTTCATGAGTCCCTCACACCTAAAGGAGCATGTGCAACATTTCTGTTGGAGGGGGCTGACGTAGAGGATTGCAGTGCCCTATATAGATTCAGGTCATACTAGCAAGCTCTAGAGCATGGACAGAACCTTTGCATTGCCCAGCCCAACATTGCTGAGGTGTTCAGAGGCCATTGGTTTGCACGGTGGGGCTGTCCTCCCAGAAGCAAGTTTTAGCATTTTTTTAACACATTTAGCAGAAATCCTTTCACTTCAAAAGAAACTGTTGTTGACCACACCAAAACATCAGTGATTACTGGCTTTAGAATAGTAATAATAATAATAATAATAATAATAATAAAACTTATTTCAAGGTGAACAAGGGTCACGTAATGCTCATGAAAAGGTCACCTTGTAAGGTGGCTGAGAATGAGGAATTCTGACCTTTAAGACTGAACGTAGCCCTCTAAATGTGTCTGCTTTTGCTAACCCTGAATACAACATAAACTCCCAGTAAATGGGCAATGGCTAAGGAAACAAAGAGATCCCGGGAATGAGACTGCTGCCTTTCTCCCAAAGAACCTCCTGTTATCAAAAGAAGTGAGTGGTCTGGAAGAAAATTTGTTGATGTCTGTCTTCCCCGAAGGTACTTCAAACAGTAAACGAACACACAAGATCCCATGTTTATTTTCTTTTAAATATATTTTTGAAAATATTGTGTGATCCAAAATATGTGTTTTTCAATTTTTCATGGCCTGGCCATGAGTGATGTATTTTATCCATATTCATAACAGTGTACAAACTTTCTATTCATAGCTCTCTCCACAGCATAAATTTGGGTGGGCATGCTGGAATTTCCTTCTGTGGCATATGGTAATCCTTTACCTGAGGGCTTGCTCCAAATAAATGTTTACATTCCTCTGACAGCTCACTTGAAATGTAAAGGAACAAGGTATGTGAGTCTTCCATTAAATAACTGACTGCATTTACATGTTTGGGGGAGGAAGGCACATAACGTTCCTACACTGGACTGGCTGCAGGAATGTCCAACCTTGTTTCCTCTCATAAATATTTCATAATAGAAAGGGCCTTAAAAACATGCCAATCCAAACTGCGGATTGACCCTTCCAACTCCAGGCATCATAGCTAGGAGGGACTGAAATAAACACCACAAGTAAGCAGTGCCTGCAGTGGGCAGTCATCTGTGGAAACCACAGCCTCCTCTTTGGTCCTGGGGGCCATCGTTTCATTTGGAGGCTATTCCAGGGAGGGCTGGCTGAAAGGGAGGGTGGTGGGTGGCAAGGGTCACACATCAAAGGTGCACAGAAAGGTGGAAACGATCTGGAGAAAAACTTCCTAGTCTGGGATAGGGTTTCATTTTATGTTACACAGCTCAAGCAAATGATGTTTTTACTGATGTAGATGAAAGAATGCCTCAGCAGCTAGGGATAAGCACATTGAAGCAGTAAATAGGAAAAATGTCTACACATGGTGATTATATCCAATTACTGAAGTAAACGTGCCACTGTTTGCTTATTAGAGTACCAGGTCTACTCAAGCTCCTGTGATTCCAGCTAGTCATATAGGGTTTCTTTAACCTTTTAATCATTATTCATACCACCAGGGCTATTCACTTAGCCATCCTCCTTTAAGCTGCTACCAGACTGGAGCTGGCAGGTTACCAACACATCCCCAAGAGAAAGAGAAGCACAGGAAGTCAGGAGTTTGTTATTCCACAGGAATCCAAACCCACAGCTTTCTCTGGTCACTCCTGCCCACCTTCCTTGGCAATTGAGTTCTAATAAGATATCCTTCAGCTGCCTTTGATATCCTTTACTGAGGGGACATGATGTTTAGCCCCAGGAGGAAGGTAAAACACAGAAGCTCTTTCTCCTCTGTTGCTCACATTCCTGCACAGTGAAAAATGTCTCTTTTCCTAGTTACAAATCCTCATGATATGACCCCATAAGTGGTCATCAAGAGGCCCACATTTTTGCTATTCCTCTCAAATGTTATCAAGATCACTCTCATGCCTCTCTAAACGGGAACAAGGAACTTGTGCAAACTGAATAGAAATAAAATTAGTATTGGTTTAAGCTGACCTCTCAAAAGCTGAAAAGTGCCTGAGTGGCATCTTGTCCTGGACACTTAGTGGTTGATATGTACCCAACAGCTCTTCTTTAAAGGAAGAAAAGCTTCATGGATGTTACATGACATGGATGTTACACTGGCATAAAACTAGGGGAAGAAAATGGACCCAAGTAGCTACAGTAAATTATAATTACCACAATAATAAACACCAGCCTCTTCTCTGAGGAGCAAAATTTCCTCTGTAACCTTTAATTAAGTTGGGATCTGAGCCTTTTGTGGGCTGTTTTCCTGCACTGTGGCCAGTTTACACTGTGGATACCAGCTCTCATATATGTAAAGTAACCTGTCTGAGTGTGACAGAAGAAGTCAAAGATACAGCCAGGGGCGAAAACAAACCAGACCATAATACAAATGTACACATTTCCCACTAGAATCTGATAGCACATTTATTCAAGCCTAGATTTCATTCTTACTTGATAGTCCTACACTGATATTGTCCCATAGCAGCTCATGCATATCAGCCCAACCTTTAGATCAAAGCCTCCCAGACTAGCCTTGCAGCATGTCCCCAAGGTAGGCAGGCTGAGATTGAACTTTTTGTCTAATGATGGAAGTACAAATATTGACATCTTAAGATTTCAGTTGAGTTTTTCAGTGGGATTTCCTTGTATTTGGAGAAGTTCTACGGTGTTTAGCCGGTGAACTGTAAAACCCATCCATGGTCCTTCACCAAACAGCTTCAGAAAATCATTGCAAAGGGGAAGAACAACCCTTAAAACTGGGCTGAAGTGTATCACTATATTTGGTTTTGTAATCTTAATGAAGACGTTCAGACATACCTCCTAAATAATCAGGACATTGCAAGGCATGTTCCAGTAGGTTTCAGCACACTTCTCACCACATGGTCAGTTTCATGCAGTTGTCTCCACAGAAGTGGAATTTAGAGCCCTGTCATTCTAAAACACTCCTCTAATACATGGATAATGTTGTATATCTACAGCCTGCCTGTATCATTAAGTCCCATTACAGCTGCACTTTGGGCTTCCATGTAACTTTTGTGTGGCAGAAGCCAAGGGAAGGGGTGGCTGTTTTCTGCTCTCAGGAGAAAAATCCACACCAGGGACTCTGCATGTAAGTGAAAAATTGTCACTGCACAATAACACAAACATCTGGTCACACAACCTCGATTCTTAAAAGAGAGCTGGGTCCTCCCCCCAGACACACAAGGGAAGCTAGGTAGTCTTGTATGGCAAAACTGAACTACAGATTACAAATTGCAAAGCGGCAATCAGATAATGTCTGTCAGATTAAAGATGAGAAAATAAGAACTTTTAAAAATCTATGTAGGGTTTGAAATTATATCTCTATTGTCACAGTCTGAAGGCAAGAAAATCTGTTTTTAAAGTGCTTTGTTCCTCCAAAGCAGCAGTGGCATCTCTTAGCATCCAAGTATTTAATATGGGTTGGGGATAGACTGTTTAAAGTCTTTGAAAATAAAAGGAATTTTCTTTTCATTCTTCTTTACCAGAGTGGAAAGTTGCTTCACAACTTTTAAATATTTGCAAATTCATCCAGGTTTGAAAAAAAAGCCCACCCAAAACACTATGTGAGATGTATAAAACCACAAATTCCTTGAGGCTTGTTTATTTTCAAGTTAAGAAAACAAAGCATTTTATGGCTACCAGAAAGAGGGCAATGTGCTTTTGTGCTGATTACATCAAATATGGTTTCCCAGTGTCTGAAGAACAATTTTCTGTCAAAAAAAATTGTTTTGACCGAGCTTTGGGTAGTAATGAGCTTTTACTATTCAATAAAGTTCTGCTTATCACTATCAATCCAGTTGCAGACTGTGAACTACTTCTATTTGGTAATCTATTGGGATTTATAGCTTTCTGTGAAGCCAGCAAACTGTCTCACATACCTCTGTAGGTATGTCACAAAAAACCCACAACATCCTCTGCAAATCAAAAAGCAATCACTAGAGTAAATATTCTAGAAACATCGCTGGTTTAGTACATTTCAGCTTTTACTACATATGTGTACACAGATACCAAATTTTGCCTGCATTCGTGTACTTTGGAAATTATTGGTAGGAGTGCATGACTGCTTTGGTGTATAATTCCCAGTGACTCACTCTGTCTGTACTGGGAAAAGGCAAACCAGTCCACAGAGGACTGAGTGCCTGCATGTCAGACTATTGGTTGCGCGTAGGCTGACATCTGTGCAGTATCACAGGACGTATTAGTGGTGCTTGTCCTCATCAATATCACTACATTAACACTTGTGTTTTGTTTCTAGACTCACCAGTTAGATGCTATTGGTAAATATAGGAAAAAAAAGAGCAAGTTGTATTTTTTTATGCACTTTGATGTTTTAAAACCTGCACAAGATACAGCTGATTTAAAAACCATCCAGTTACAAAAAAGCCCAACCCGCATTAGTCATTATGAATGATTTTGAGTGGTGTTTTGGACCCTGAATGGGAGACATACCCATAGAAGTAAAGCTGTACATTATACAATCTCGTAACTTTTGAGATTTCAGTCAATGGGACCTCAAAACACTCAATGCTTCAGAAGTGTGGAAGTTATGTGATATGTTCCTTTGAAAAAATCATGTTAGTATCAGAAGTTAGTGCAGTGCAGAAACAACAAAAGAATAAGGTTTGTAAGAATATCCAATTAACTACTGCTGTTGTACACATTATTTTATTGAAAGTGTGTAAGGAAAACCAAATTTCAAACAACCCGTGTGTTTGAATAGTAAGTAACATCTTGAACTACATCTGTTAAAGCACTTGGTTTCTGGATAGATTACAGCTAGCCTTCACCAGCCTCTTAAGTCTGGGTGAATGTAGAAGGGGGAAGGCCGAGTTCAGAAAACACCATTTTGCTGCCCATTTTTTTCTGTGTCTTTCTGGAGCATTGTTCCAAAACACAGGGCATTATATCAATAGTGCTGGTATCAGCTCACAGAGCATCTTTCTATCTCCTTGGGGATGTCACAGCTTGTGTGCCAACTGACCAGGAAATGAAGAAGCATATTTATAAAAACAGGAACAGAAACTAATCCATATGGCAGTCTGCTTCAATCGAGTTCTTCAAACCTTTTCACGTCTGTTGGACACAGGCAGGACCAGGCCCCCACTCTGCCAGGCAGCTTCCTTGCAGGCATACTCAGCAGCAAAAGTCTTATCAGTTATTCCTAAATGCATCCATCCTTCTTTGAACTGGAGGTCTGAGGTCAGGGATAATTAAAATATCATAATATCTTCCACTATGCACTCTTCTTTGTAGAAGCTTGCTGTCTGTGACGC
>NW_008239110.1:17718595-17736588 GCF_000691975.1 Corvus brachyrhynchos
CGCTCTTCTCTCTGGCATCAGCAAGTGAAAGAATAATTCATCCTTTGTGTCCTGTATTATTTTTAACCTCTCAAGGATGCAGAAGCTCTTTTCAGGAGACACTAGGTCATCTGAAGAATCATGCCCACAGCCTCCAGTAGACCATCTCCACGAAGACATCCTCTTGGGATTCAGCCAGTCCTCTTGTTCCACAATCTGAATTGCCTCTTTCAGATGCTCATCTGAGAAGAGGTGAGAAGAGTTAAATATCAGCCTTGAATGCTGCTTTTCAAAGACAGCCATGTCATTACTCATTTTAAAGTAAACAACTCTTGCACTGCACAGTAGAATGAGCTAGGTGTTTCTTGTGCTATCTATAAATTGGTGGTTTTGTCTGGTTTCTTTATTTCCTATGGATAAAGGTCAGTAAAATACGAAAAAGCCTTATTTATTTGTGTACAGCTTTGTAGCAAAACCAGTTTTCACCATGAAATCACATAATGACCTTATCACTCCCTTTTATTTCAGCAATATTTGGACACACTCAGGCCTCTGTTGAATACCTTGAGGACATGACAAGACATAATCTGACCACAACTGTGTTCCACTGGATTTTTGCTTGAAGGTCTAGCATTTTCTTCCTCTTCCCTCATATTTCTATTTTGTTTTTCCCACTTAACTCTGTTACAAATTCTGCCCTTGCCTCCCTCTTCAATGATTTTTTTCAAAATTCTGCTTTCATACATTTTTCCTCAACCAAGATAGCTCAGCAAAGTCATCTGTTCTTTCATCAGGAAGCCAAGAAATGACAGTGACAGCGTATCTCTAATAGCCAATTTAAACAGTGAGGAGTTTAAATGCACCATGGATCCCTTTCATCATTCATCCAGATCCATTCTATGAGCTGGCAAAAGAGAGGAGCTTCTGCAGACACCATTACTGGTCGTATTAATGATCTCATCTCCTCTGACATAGGAAACACAACAGCTAGTGGTCAAGGTGGCTGGGAGTAAGGAATGTATTGTATTTCTTAAACAGAAGATGACCAAATGACCACACAGCCACTGCTGCTAGTTTAGAGGGGAAAAAAAGAAAAATGCACTTTTTCTTGAGTTTCCAAACTATCTTAGGAAAAGTACTATTACTATATGTGTTATTTTTAAGAGAGATAAAATATCCTTGTTGCTTGTGACACTTTTCAGTGTGAATTCAAAGTAAGTGGTAGGAACTGTGTGACAATGGTTCATGGCCTGAAATATCTGCTTTATTCCCAGACAGCCAGCTCTGCTTGAGATGCTGTTCTTCTGTAAAGTGTTAGAAGGACCATCAGAGCATGTATCCTGTCTCACTTCTTCAGATAGGTCCATACTTCTACCAAGACAAACTAATGATATGTTTGATTCATGTCATTTGAAAGAGTGTGAGTGAGAACACATTTAAACGTTGTATTACACTGAGTTACCAAAATAATCTCTCAGGTCTCTGAATTTTAAGAAGCAATGCATGTAGATCTGGATCACGGAAAAAAAAATAAAATGCTGATATAAGATGCAGGAAAAGCAATTCTCCAGGCCCTGTGTTTTCCATGCAGAGATTTCCTTCATGGTGGCAAAGGAGCATTTCAGCCCATCAATTGACTGACTGTTGTAGTATTTGTCGTTGTGGCACTTACTTGTTTTGCTAAAGGAAATGCTTTTGCAGGGAGCGCACACACAGCCTGGCACAAACCGGAGTGTGCCCACATTCCTGACAATGATGGTTTACTTAGCTGTGCAGCGGGAGGCTGTTTTCAGCTGGCTGGGTAGAGTGCCCATTTTTTCCTGAAAAAGGGGAAACAGTAATACCATGAAGAATTGTGGACTTGAGCTGCCTGATTTCACCACCAGATCTAAATTCTTCCAAAACAAAATACCTCAAAACTTCCAGTGGGCAACAAGTTTGTACTCTGCTGTGGCAGGCTGTGGAGTGTTTTTTTTATGGTGACTTTCAGCTAGCTCAGTGTTACAAACCAGGCACAGTGGCCTTATTTAACAATTGGTCTCCTGGATGTTAATGTGGCATAACTATTTTTGTCCAAAAACTCTGCTTTTTTTGTGGATTTGTTAATCTACAAAAGTTAAGCGCCCTACGATGGCTTCTGCAGAGAAAGTAATGGAGGATTCTGCCTCTTCCTGATGGTTCTCTAGTGACATCAAAGAGGCTGCTTCATTTAGGCTAAGTTAGCTTCAGCTTAAACCTCTCCCCAGATAAAGAAAATTTAACTTAATGAGTCCATGACAAAACTAAAAAAGTCATACAGTAGAAAAAAAGAAACCAGCACTATGAGATATTTTTAGAGCAAAATAAATGCTCAAAACCCAAAAGACTCAGGGTGAAATTTTTCTCCCACCATGTCAGCCATCCACTGACATAAAGGCAGAGGTCAGACACAGTGGCTCAGTTACATCTTTCTTCTGTTCTGGCAGTGGGATTTGAGAAAATTGCACAATTTAGGCAAAATGGTCAGTATCTTGAGCCAAGCGCTGTGTACTTTTGACTGCTGAGAAACAGCTCTGGTAGCCTTGCTCTAGCTGGTGAATGGGAACTAAGTGGATCATATTTTTTACATCAATTTCAGGAATGAGATTATAGCCCTTGACTCAGAAATTACATCCAAAATTTATTTTGATGGATTTCTTTTAATTTATCAGGACTGACTCCTTCAGCAGTCAGTCATTGTTTTCCTCACTAAACCCACGCCATAAATTATTTCAGTATATTGCCTTTTGGTTTATCTTTCCTTACAGTAAGCCCAAATTCCTTGATGAATGGCAATCCATGTGTAAGCTGTCTGAAAGATAACCTCTTACTGGAAACTGTACCATACATAATTATGAGTCAGTCTGAACAACAACAGAAACAGCCTCAGTGTTTTGATTCGTGAGCTCCACTGTGAAATATTAAGCCATCTTGATAACCCAGGGCAATAAGACAGACTGCCTGATTTCAAATTTTCTTTGTACCATCTTTTTGCACCAGAACTGCCAAATTGCCCCTGTTGAAGATTACAATTAGGTGGAAAAGAATGATAGAAAACAGATTTACTCCTGGGATGCTGTCCTCTCTGCTGATCACATAAGAGATCAAATCTTCACTCTCTCCTTCTGTAGAACCTGGTGTTTTGGGCCTCATCTCCTTCCTAGGAAAGGTATTTCATTTGGAATGATCCTTTCTGTATTTATTTCAATCTTATTCTTACCAAGCTGTAGTGTGTGAAGTAGCCTGTTGACTTTCTGCTTCATGCCTTACGCTGAATTCCAGATTAGCACAGCTTTCTTGCAAATGCTGGGATTTATTGATACAATGCGTTTCACCAAGTTTGCATTTCCAAGAAATCTGTCTCACATGCTAAGGGGGAGTGTAGGCTGGAGCTGCTCATGAAATGAGAAATGTTCTCTTGACTACCGTAGGTATAAATTGAGGTTTGATTGAAACTCATCACAAAAAAGTCATCCAGAAAGGATTCAGAAGGAAAATTAGTCATTGTCTTGGTAAAGCTGTCCTTGTATTTCCCAACAATGCACACAGTTTAAAAATAACAGTCCCTGGAAACCAAGAGAAATATGACTGATGCTGACTTGATTTAAGTGTAAATGAAACAGCACAAAAATTTAAAAATACCTCAAAGATAAACACATCTGTTTGTCTGTCTCATCATCTGTCTCACTTTACAGCAGCCCTTTCTTTTTCTGTTCCTGTTCTGTTCAGCTTCGCCATCCCAAATGGAATCCTGTCTTTCTTTTATTTAGTTTTATTTAATTTAATAGAAACCATTTATTTAATTGCTTTTTTAAACTTAATTTTTAGAAATATATATGAACCAGTATTGGGATATTCATCAGTCTGCATTAATATTGCCTGCAGGAATTCCTTGGGCCTTATAAACAATTTTGTTTCAGGCAGTTTGTTGCCAGGATACAGGAATTCTTGGTGACAGTGGACTCAATTAGCAATTGCACATAGGCTGTGGGCATGCACCCTCTTGGACTGTGGCTGCACCAGCTGAAGAAGTCACTGAAGCAACACCTCATCCCCATGTGCTCATCACCTTTTCTCTGTGGCCCCTATCCAACGTCCATCCAAAAGAGAAGAGACAATGCTGAGAATTTAAAGAAGACCGCTCCTGTTTTTGACTGAAACAAGTTATTTGACTGAAACAAGTTATGGGAAGTCACATGTAGAGCCTGGACAGCAGATCAGAGGGGATGGTAACTTCCAGTAGCAGCACGGGGAGGAGGCTGTGGCACTCTTTTTGTTGGCACAGCTGCAACTGGAACAGGGCATGCATCCATAGCCTTGCACAAACAGCAGCTGCAAGGGAGGAGACAAGAGAGCCAGCAGAAATGCCATATGGGCAAGTCAATGTGCATGCAGCTTGAAGCAAAACATCTTGGGCTTGCACTGAACTTACTCCACTCCAGGCAGCGGGAGCTTTGCCATTTATGTCTGTGGCAGAAATAATTCTGAGTTCTGAGGACGACTTGAACTGCATTAAAACAGTGAAAGGACTGTTTATCACACATCATAAGATGAGTGTCAACTTGCTAAACCACATAATTAGATCATGTGTCCGAGCCCTGAATTCTTACTTATGCACCTAAAGAAATAGATTGAATTTCATAAGCACTGAGAATCTAGGCATCTCCTGTTGACTTAGTCATTCCAAAGGCAACTGTGAGGTACCCAAATTTTGGGAAAATGAAACCATTTATATGGCCATGGAACCTACTTTTAAGTGTATTTGTGTTAATCTTTCAGACTGTGAAACTGAATGCAAGGAAAGAAAACCTAATTGGAAAGGCAAATTTTAAATGATGCCTCCCTTATTTAAAAATACAACAAAAACTGTAAGAATACCCAAATAGATTAGAGCAGCACAATTATAGTGTTTTGGATAACTGTGGTAAGATCTTAGTTTAGTATCATCATGGTTAAATTTCTGCTAGGTACATAATTTATTTTCTACAGAGCATAACCAGTTATTCCCATCAAAACAAATCAGTCTCTAATTTCCAAATCTAAAAAGCGTGTCAGTAACTTCAGAAGCTCTTATTTTTCAGACACAAGTAAGTAGACCTTTCAGCTTTTATGTTAAGTGATAAAAGAAATTACTTAAATGACTAACAGCTATCTCTGAATAAAGCAATGACATTTTGCCTCTTCATTGATTTTACTGTATCTTTCACAGTGTATTTAGAGGTGAAACTGCCCCACTGCCAGGGATGGAAAGATTTACAATGGTTTTGTACTCTTGACTGAGAAGTTTCATGAGAGTGAGGCAAAGAAATTATTCTCTCAACTTGATGGTTTCTAGATTTGAATGTGGTTGGAAATGGAGTGTTTAACCACATCAGTCACCTTGTCCAGGCTCACTGAGCAAAAGGTGTGGCAGCTGTAAAAGGCTGTGGAACACCATGTAGTGAGCATGGTGTAACCAGACCATGATTCAGTGTAGAGGGGGCTCTTAACCTTGGAAGGAACAGACAGGAAAAGAGACAGGGAATGGGGAAGGTGAAACTCTGAGTAATAGGAGATATTAAAAAAAAAAAAACCAAAAAAACCAGGTAAATTCTCTGCATGTACTGCATGTACTTAGTCTTTTTCATTACATCAAAACCATGTGCAGTATACTGTAGCACGCTCATTTTTACAGGCAAAGTTATAGATATTGCAGTATCTCACTTTCCAACCCTCCTTTCATAATCTCTTTCCCATATGTTAAGGATGTCATAGTAAAGAATCAGATCTGCTGGACACAAAGTTCATATGTCAGGCACCTGAATATTAAAGGTGGTAAAGGCAGCTCTGAACTGCTTTTATCGATTCCCCAGACCCAGAGCAGCCAGTGCCTCAAAGTGTCTGGAGAGATGAGGGAGCAGTAACTTGTCTTTCCTCCTTTATGCTGCCTGCAGAAGCCTGCTGGGGAAATCTGTGCTGGCTGAAATCTGGAAGGAATTAAGATGTTGTGTGCATTGCCCAGACAAACAGTGTCCTGACATGGGCCAGGTCCTCCTGGTGCCCATCCCCAAAGCTTTTGTTCTCTCTCCACTTGCCATATGATGTCATCAGGCAGTCAAGCCCTACCTTGAAAGCGTGTTCAACCCGATATACGTTTATTCAACCCATAATTTAACCTAACACACAAATGAAGGTAGTAATCGGTTACTGACTTTATAGATCAACCAAAGTGATGTCTTGTTACCAGGGACCTGTCGTCTCAGGGACTGCTTGCCACTGGAAATATATGAGAGCAGCATGATGTTCTTGCCAGCCTTCCCCCTCATCTCTTCCTCATACCTTGACTGACCCCTGCAATCCCCTGTATCAGCACACTAATCCTATGCTGGTACACAGCACAGGTCCATGCAGACCATGTTTAAAGTGGACTTTGGGAGCAGCATTAGGTGAGCTCTTCCTAACTGAGGAATCTGACCATGCATTTGGTAGTGCTCTCCCTTGCTAGGAAAGCAGGTGTTCTAACATGAATAGGAGAACAGTGCCATTCTACCTGCCATTGTCTGTGTTTGAACATCAAACACTCAGACTGTGCTGAGTCCTTGAAGTTCAGATGGAGATTGAGAATGAAAAGCCTTCCCACTTTTAAGTGTTCTCTTTTTCAGTACAAATGCTCAAATCAATTCAGCATTAGTGAATCAACAATTAAGGTCCTGAATGAAAAATCAGTTGTGGATAAATTTCACTCAAAATATATTATGGCTTAACTCTACGCTGAAAATACTTACGTACATGTTTGCTCTGATTCAAGAACTATTTGGTTTAGCAAGAATTAAGTTAAATACATGTATTAGTGCTTCTAGGCTGAAGTCTAAGACCTTGATTCAGTAAGTGATCTCAGATGAGACACAATCATTGGTCATGATAGGTCCCAACCTAATGTGCCAAAAAGCTGCTACCTGAAGGGTGAGACAAAACATCCAATTTTGCTTCATATTTGCATGCACTAGGCATGCATATCTGTCTAGTGACTACATCTCAGCTGACTGTTGGCATTATCTTAAGTTAGCGTTGAATTTCTGACTCTGCGAGTATTAAGCTGGGTTCACAAGTGCAACAAGTCACGGGTCACAGCAGGTCACAGCAAATAATTCCAGCCTAATTGCTTTGAAAATGTCTAATTTCCAATCCCTCTTTGCATTTATTCATCTGCTTTCAGCCATTGCAAGCGCTTCCATTCTGTCAGATTTCTAAATCATTATGCAACGTCTCAGTCTAGTACTGGTCTGCTCCTCTCATCTGGTCTTACACGTGTTCTTAGAGCACTTCTACTAACGAATTATAACCACAGTAGAAGTGCTTCCACCTTTTTGCCCCAGATAATATTTAGCTCCATCCTCCTCTTCCCACTGAACTGCAAGAAAAGCTCTGAACAGCAGTGTGAAATGTTCAGTCCCAATTCCATCCTCTCCTGAAAGGCCTTTTCATGTCCCAAGGATTTAGAGGTGAACACTATAAATTACAGGCAATAGACTGCTCTGAGATCTTCTTTGATGATTTGAGTAATAAACTACAGTGAATAACCACATGCTCATTAGATCAGAGAATAATAATGAACAATTTTACTGACTCTTGGGTCTGATATTCCCATGGCCAGGAAAGCACCTCAACTGCCATAGTTCTTGACTGCTTGACTATGTTGCTGGAGGTTTTACCTCTGGTAGAGGAGCCCCTCTTCCTTGGCTCACAGCTCTTCAAGGCTCTGCCCTGTAAAATGCTGCTTTTTGCCATAGATTGTGTGGGAACAACCAATACTCCTATGGTTTAATAATTATCCAGAAATACTGCATCCAGTTTTTAAAGGCAAAGGAAAGGAATTAAATTTCACATTCTTCTCTCTTATCATCCTGTTTCTGTTAGCCCTCGTATTATTGAAGAAAGCCCACAATGGCCATAATCTGTGTGAATTTAGCATAGCACAGGTAGGCAGTGATTGAAGAGAGCTGAGGATAGTGAATGCTGATAAAAAACCCCTGCAATTGCCTGCAGTTTAAAGATTGTGAAGAAGTGGATTTTCAGATAATATTTACTCTGGTTTAATTTTAATAACACTGGCTTTTTTTGGATCCTGCTGATGAGGATTTAGACCTCTCTGCTTATTGTGAAAGGAGGGTGGGATTCTTAACTTTCAGGCAGTGAAATTGTTTAAGACATCTAAAAGACTAAAGCTGCAGTACAACATTGAAAATTCCATCCTGAGCAGCAGATTTTTAGTGGTTTAATTCCCACTGATTGACATCAGTCCAGGTGCTTTTTAGAAGTTTATCTCTACAGCCTTAGGTCAGTCTCCCCAGGGCAGGGACCAGCTATTTCATCTGTCTGCAGAGCAACATCTATTCATAGAGTTTACAGTAATAGCAAATGCAGTGGCAACCAACAACTTATTATCAATTTAGATATATGAAGTATGCCACCTGGCCTGGAAGCATTTGTTTCTTCTGCCCTTCCCCTCCGCATATACTGCTCCCCTTCATCTGAGAGCAAAAGATTCATCACTATCTCCCTCCAATGGTAAACTTCGGTAATTTCTTTTGCAGAATGAAAAAAGATATTAAAAGATACCACAGTACCCATTATTTCGAAGTTTTTCCAGTCCGATGAGTAGAGGGAAAGATTGATGATTTTAAAAGTCAAATACCCTTTAGAATGTGCAGAATGACTCTCATTTATTATGTATTTATTCATATATTATAGAATCACGGGGTTGAGCAAGAGGCTGAGCAGGAAGCTCTATTCCAAGCTCCTGCTCACAGCAGGGCCAGCTATAAGCTCAGACCAGGGTGCTCAGGACTGTGTCCACTCAGGTGTGGCAAATGCCCAAGGGGTCCCATTTTCCTCAGCATGAGAAAGCTTTTCCTTTACAGCCAGCCTGGACCTCTCATTTCACCTCAGGCCCCTTGGCCCTTGGCCCCTCATCATGCAGCACTGTGAAGCCCTGGCTGCCTCTTCTGAACCACCTGCTCATGGGTGCTGATTCCACCCCCAGGCTAGACCAGCCCTGTTTCTCCACCTCCCTGCACAGGACGAATGTTTTGTTCCCAATGCTTCAGAGGCTCTCACTGAGCTTGCTCCAGTTTGTCCATGTCTTTCCCACAGAGAGGTCCCATCTGAAGGCAGCACCTACACATGGTTTGACAAGTGCTGAGCTGAAATACCATGTAATCTAGTGTCTGTGCTATATGTCAAAATATCAAGCTTGAGAAAGATCTCACTGTCTTTCTTCCACGCTCACGAGTGGCTGGATGTCTCTTTCTTTCCAGCATTTGGATGAAGGCAACTGTCAGCCTTTAGCTGATGGCCACTGGGCAGAGTCGCCCCTCCTGTACTCTCTCCCAGGCTCTGGCCTCTGAGAGAAGAATTCATATGGCAGTCCTGGCCCTTTACAAGACCTTTCTTTTCAGGGCGTGAAGAGGGGATGGGCCAGGGAAGAAACATTCAATCAAAGCATATGTCCTTTACTGAAAACATGGAAAATATGAATGTAGCTCAGCTGAGAACACAGATAGCACAAGTCAAGGTTGGGTCTTGCTGTGGTTTCACTGTTTCCCGGTAGAAGTTGCAAGAATTTCCATGCTTTTCTGATCTGAATTTCATTTGGAAAGTATGTAAATAGCTATTTTCATTGCTGGTACTGGCTTAGTCAGAAACTCATGCTGAGGAAGCCAGGCATTTTCCAGAATTTTCACAAATAATAAAGCCATCATAGCTCACTCAAGAGATGCTAAAAGAGAGGTTTGACAGCATACCTGTGGAACAGCTCAGTGTGGCAGAGCTACTGGTTGTCACAACTCAGCATGCAACACTGGCAGGCTGTACGAGGTAGAAAAAGCTGTGCTATTGGACTCCAAATCATCCTTGTTAATAGCTGTGAATTTTCTTGCATCCTTTGTTGTGATACGCTATTCTGCTCCTGGCTTGCAGCGATTTAGTCAGCAACATGGTACAATAAATATTAAGTGTTCAAGTGTATGCAGTTTTTACAAATAAATTCAAAGGCTATGCTCACACAGTTTGCAACTAATTCCAGGGATTAAAATGATGTGCTTAGCATATGTGTATTTATGCATAAAGAAAGACATGGAATAAAATTGGAGGGGTAATTTACTCACAAAATCTAATTTGACAAGATAAATTTTCAGAAGCACCTCTGAGAACTGCAAGTCTTGGTCATTGTCACTGTCAATGAGACTGAAGTGTTACTCCAGCTAGTTAGTCTAACAAAGAATTGTCATCCATGAGATGCTCGAACATTGTCACATCTTAAAATCTAAATGTGCAAAGCAGAGAGAGAAAAGATAAAACCACTGCAAGCAGAGCCAAAGAAAGTAATTTTGGTGCCCATGGTGGACTATAAATTAGTTTTTCCTCCTTCCCAACCCTCAGCAGACAGCAAGCAGCAAACTCAAGGCAGCATCAACACAACTGAAGAAAGAGGCAATTTTGGAGAGGGGAACTGATTATCTGAAACACACTGGGAATTAAACTTTTCAGCTTCTGTTTGTCAGAAGATGGCTGAAAGTTTCATTCCCTGTTCCTTAGTACTTGTAAACTGTGGAGGTTAGGATCCTGGTGAAGCCTGTCAGCGAGCAAGCTGTGCCTGGTGAGAGGCACTTGAAATGGTCCAGCATTTACGCTTTTCCGGGTACTCAACACAAGGGCCACCCTACAGTAATATACAAGCCTGGGAGATGGTTCCTCTTCCCTTACCCTTCTAGAATGTTTATTTCCTCTTGGCAAAGAAGCATATCTGTCTTCTAATTGCTCCATACTGTGATTCTCTGTCAGATGATCCAAGACGGTGCCTCTGGGGACACAAAACTGGCCTTCTTAGGGGTCCATCGCTCTGGGCTGAGCATTAAGCATGTAGTAAACTAGGTGCTGGATTTCTTACTATCTCATTTTTAATGTCTTTAGTCTGATGATGTTATTGCCTGTCACATTTCCCCCTGCCTCTTTCCATGATAGATCAAAAGTCCTAGAAAGGGAAATTAGCCAAATCTAAAGGGTACCATATTTAAAATTTGTATGATCTGAAGATCTATCTCCTAGTCTTTCACTGTAGAGTCATACCATTCCAAAGGCTCAACATACCAAAATTACTTTATTTTACAGATACATAGACTGAATTCAGGAACAAACCAGTATAACAACATGAAAAAAAAAAAAAGGATGAAAAATTAAATAATCATCAAACCCTCATGTATTGCTCACCTCTAAAAAATGATTATTTTTACTATAATTATTTACCATTCCAAATGGTAAATGATAAATTTTAAACAAATAGGAATAATAGGAAACCCTAGATTTATGTCAACAGTCTGAAGAATTGTGTGATAAAATATTTATCCTAGGCAAAAAATTTTTACTAGGATGATTTCATACATTGCAGAAAGAAAAGGTAAAGCTGTCTGACAGGCAAAAGGGAAAATGCCATTTTCAGGGGAGAAGGTACATACAAAATTCAAGCTGGGACCAATATTTCCTAGTATTATGTTTTTCCTCTCTGTACATTTCTTATGATCAGAATTGCTTCTTAATAAGTTCCCCTAGCAAAATTTCACACTAAGGAACATAAAAGTAAAAAATATGTTATTCTTAAACAAGAAAACAAAGAATTCTTGGAAAGAATGTTTGCTCTCTTACTTATAAAGTGCTTCTAGTGAATGTACCTGATCATTTGACATGAGGTCATTTGGGGGCATGTACTTCTTTGTTATGTTTTAATGACACGCTGTAGGGATTACATAGATAACCAGACAACACTAATGATACATTTTCTTAACTATGTAAAACTTGCTAAGTGGGCAGGTACTCACTCGATGTGGTACGTTTCTATCTGTATTCAAATCTCTTTTTTCTCCATCGGTTCCTAAATATTGCTGAATTTTATTGGTTCTGGGCTGAGATCCTGTTTGATGTGCTTGAGTACATTTCAGCACAGTAAGATTCCAAAGAAATGCATTATACCTAATTCAATATACAATTTATATAATAGATGACACATTAACAGAAATACATTCTAAAGGGTTTTTTTCCAAAGAAGCAGAGAAAATGAGAAGAGAGTCCGAAGAAAATCCTGCGCTAAACAACCAGGGAAAGGTCTGTCCAAGTCTGCCATGGGCGGCTCTGATACACATTATAGCACATAGTGTTCTCTATGGCAGAATCCCACAGACATACGAGAGCACAAATATTTATTTCAGAAATTTGGCCTCTGTGGTGGAACATAAACATTTTGTATGTTGCCTGTAGCTTATTATCACAGATCTAATGTTATATTTCTCAGAAATCAATCACCTAGAGTGCACTTTTTACTGAGATCCAGGCTAGGCAAGGAATAATAAGGCTGTGTATTTCAACGATAATCCAGATGCAAGTATAGGTGTATCCCCCAGGAGCCTGCTGGAGAGCCCTGAGTGCCTTGACTGTGGGCCAAGCCATCGGTATTGTACTGTTTATGGTTCTTTCCTCACATTCACAGCCAGCCCTGGAGCCCGCTCTGTCTGGACGCTCCAAGAGAGCTGGGTGTTCTTGGCCAAGGAGCGGGTGTTTTTCCACAGCTGGGACAGGAAAGGCTCAAGTGGGTACTCATGAATGGAGGGGAATTGGACAGGTTTCTGCTGCTGGGAGGAGGTAACTTCTGGTCAGGGGTAAGCTGTCAGCAGAGGAAGAGATGTATGCACATGCTTTTCATGGAAGAAAAGACAGAAAGCTTGGTAGGAAACACACTCATTTCTCCACTGAGAAGTCTGATATCCGAGATCCCACGTAGAGGTCTCAACTGGCAGACAAGAGAGATTTCTTGTCTCATATGTATCCAGAGATATTTCCACACTGGGGAGAATGTCAAGTGCGATTTTTAAAAACGTTTGAGGTTCACCGGAGTGAATCACATCTACTGCCAATTAATTTACTCTTCTTTATTTCCCCAGTAATTAGAATAATGGAATAATTAGAGGCAATGCTTCTCCACCCGCAAGATACACTTTGAACCGTCTCTTTGCAGTATCAGATAACTGAAACATATTCACTCTGACCACAAGAAGTATCTATTTTATGAGTTGAAACAAAATATCCCTCAGTATTAGAAAAATATTATCCAACTGTATCCAAGTGTGCATTGGACTCTTTAAAAATGTATGGCATGAATTGCATAAACTGGCTACAAAAAAACTTAAAATTTTTGTTCTTAAATTATTGCACAGGGATAGTTACAAATCTCTCTTTGTGCTATGATATAACATAACAGAGGAACTGTTTGTGATTTTGTTTTCTACAGACCAAGTTCCTCTCACCTTTTCTGAACCAGACATGAATAAATGTTGCAGTTTTTCATGGTCTGCCCTAGCTCACCAGATCGCTATCTCAGCCTCAGTTCTATTTGTCAGCCATTTTAATTCTTGACTGCGGTTGTGGTACCCACAGCACAAATTAGGGCAAACTTATGAGCTGCTGTAACATGCAGTCTCCCATCCATGATACTAAACCTTTCTATTACCTAGAATTGGCCAGGAACAAACCACCCTTTCTCACTTGCATGCCATGGACCTCAGGAGAGTTAGAGTAAGGCACTAAAAGGCTAATTGTGCTAACTTTATAATGCATGTGAGAAATCCCCCGAGGGAATGTTTGGGGGGAAATCGAAGACTGTTGGTGTTTATGCAGGCATGCTGAGAGGCACTGACTTCACTGAGCACCAGAACCTGGCTCTCTATTCCCCTGATTGTGCCAAAAGCCCAAAGAAGGAACAAATGAAACTCCTACTGATATTTTATGCCCCTAGGACCCTGCGGATTAAGAGAATAAGAAGAATCCCATGTTGTACCTTGATGAGAAAATTGGCATGGTGAGATGGAATCTTCTATGAGGTATCAGTACTAAAACTTGGATTAATGCCCATTAATATAAGGATGAGTCAGGAACTGGCTCCTGAAGTCTCTCAGTGATTAAGGGAAGTAGTAAGCTTATGAAAACATCCAATATTATCTGAGATTTGAGTAACCTTTTGGATACCCTTTTGCCTTTGACTATAGAGGTAACCTGATAGGCTTCTGCAGCCCTTCAGTGTTCACTCTCAACTTTACCACCTTAAATAACTTGTTATTATTGGCAAATTTTGGCACTTTGCTTCCCAGCCACTTTCTAGAGGACTTCTGGAGATGCTGAGGACAGATGCTCGCAGAACACAATGGATGACATCTTCTGTTGTGAAAAGTTGGCACAGCTCTCTTGGTGTTATAATCCTTTTAGACCTGTAGAGACACCAAATCTAAGTACACAGCTGTGGCTCATCTCAGCAGTTACACCACTCTGTCATGAAATAATCACCAGTGGTATCTTAAAAATATGTGTCACTCCTTAGAAAGGTGGAGTGAGAGAAGGATAGAGATTTACAAATCATGAACTGTGCAATAGATTTGAATAAGAAATTATATTTAGAGTCTGTAGGCTGATTTTCAAAGGTTGCATGAGTCAGTAGTCTTCATGAGGCTGAATCAGAATTGTTGCATCTGAATATATAGGAAAGTGTGAGGAATTTTTCAAAAATTATTATAGGTTCTCCTTGCCAGTGTTTTTGAGCACCTGGTTTGGGTGCCTGTCAGAAGTCCAGAGCAACAAAATTCCCTTTAAATAAATGAAATTAATAAATGATCAGTTACTCATTTCATTAAGCAATCAGTAGGAAGATCACCTGAAACTGTCTTGTGAAACTTCAGGAAGCCAAAATCTTGAGATTACTTCCTTGATTATTTTAATTGTTGTTTTTGTTGCTGTTGTTAATTGTGGATGCAGCAGATCATCTGTCTTGAAGAGGACCAAAATTCACTTTTAAAATACTCCCCTGAGATATAAGATACTACAAATGTTTTTTGTATTGTTTTAATATTGTTCTTTTTTAAACTTCTATGCCTTCTACAGATGTGGTCCTAAATTAATTAAAGGGAGGTTAAATGAAGTGCAATTTCACATGCTTTAAAATAAATTGCTCTTCAACACTTGTGATTAAAAGAGAAACTCATTTAGATGCAGAGAGTGGCTAAAGCTCTGATTTAAAATAGGTGTAAACCAGCTTGAAGATCACAGACCATCTGGGTAAGTTCAGACGCAGTGAGAACATCTTGACTCAGTCTGCATCCAGGTGCACAGGGCCAAGAAAATTCAAGGAGGTAATGAGTGATTCAGGCTGACTGCTGGTCAGAGACTGTCAGATATCCAATTCTCTCTTTTCTCCATCTCTCAGCTTCCAGCCCAGAACCTTAGCTGGCAACTCAACCTGTATGCTGCTCTCCTGCTAATAGTAAGCCAGTACTACGTTGTGATATGTGGTGAGAGAAACAGCATCCTGCAGATAATGAAGATTATTGGTTCTTCAACAATGTGTGTATGTGTGTGTACATAGAGAAAAATAGAGTGTAGGTGATACGAAAAGAGAGAAAAGACAATGAGAAACAGAGAGGAAAGAAAGCATTTGCCATTGATTAATATTTGCTATGAGGATGGCCCCTGAACAGAGAAAATATTTTCCCCATCAGACTGCTTTTGCTTTTTTTCCCCAAACCGTAGCCTGAAGAAAACAGGAAGAAAGAAACCTTCTGTTTTTCCAGATATCATACCAGGATGCCAGCCTTTTCCTAGGTCATCATATCAACCTTGCTGATTGTTCAGCCCACTGTGATCTGCGTAAGTTGTTTTAACAGTTGTGTACCAACGGCAAACATTTGCCTGTTGCCTTCCTGTGTCACTGAGCTCCTCTCTTTGCCCAGGAACTCCTGGCCAGCTGCCACAGACAGTAGACTCACCATCTTGCCTTGGTCATATTTGTTACCTCACTCTAGATAAACACAGCTGACCAGCAGCAGCCAGTGTCCCTTACTCAGCTACTTTTCCTGACAAACTCTATAGTCATGAGGCGCATTGTGTTATTGATTTGGAGGGTGACTGTCTTCACAGGGCTCTGGAGAAGGATGCAGTCAGGAAGTGTGAAGAGTTAAAACACAAGGCTCCAAAACAAGCCCTGTGAGCCTCTATAACTCCTAGGAAATAACCTTTTCCAGGTTGACTGAGGAAAGCGTGAATTAACAGACACAAGCTTAATCAATTCACTGGTTCCAATGTAAAATGACACTTCTTGGCTTGCCCAAAGAAAGGAAAGAATGTGAGTTTAAAGAAGGGAAAATATTACAGCTAAAAGGGCATAGTTATCTTCAGGGAGGGTGATTAATTGCCTGAGAAATACATGGTCTGAGAGCTCATGTATAAATGTTTAGGAAGCACCCAAAACCAGTTCATAAAAAATTCCCTTGAACATAGCTTTTGCCACACTTGTCAGTTTTGCTTTTATCTTAAAGATGCAGGGATATCTTGCACTGAGGCCACAGTTGCAGAAAGGATGAGTGTCAGTGATTGATATGGGTACCTGGGAGAGTTGCTGCAGGGAATACAGCATCCTGGAAGCCCCTTCCTGCTCTAATGATGCTTCTCATCTGCAGTGACTCTGGGTAACTCACATTTATGAAAAGAAAATCTTAAAAATCAGAGAGCCAGACAGTGAGCAGAATGATTTCCTGCTGTTGTCTGGTCTGTCTGCTGTCTAACCCTCTGCCACTGCACCAAATTACTTTTCTTGCATTTTCTGGTTTGAATTTTTCCTTCTCATGCTCTGAACAGGACTATTAAAGCTCTGCTAAACAAGTTCTAGAAGAGGAGACTTCATTTGATAGGTGCTGGTAGGTGATCTCCAGATACAACCAGAGATCTGTTGTGGGAAGAAGGAGAAAGGAGTATTTTCACCACTGACAGCTGTAGCATAAATCTCTATTAGTTTTATTGTATTTGGTTAAAATAGTTCTCAGCTGGGCTCTCTGTGGAAGTCAAGGCTACACATTGCCCCTGTTTTTCACCCTGAATAGGGATTTTGTTCCTTGGATCCTCTGATGTCATGAGCTCAATTTTACTCTTGATGCAATGCCCACTTGCTTTTTCCCTGACTGCCAGCAGCACAGAAACAGGCACACAGGGAGGAGGAAGCCCATGTGTCCAGTCACCTACCCACTAGGGCACAGAGCTGAAAACAGAAAAGGAAGATGAATGGAAAACAGTCCAAAACCCAGTCCGAAAGAGCTGAATAAAGCTACAGAACTGGATAAAATGGTCCCTCTTACCTTAGGACCTGCTGTCTCAGCTCTGGAGGCAATAACAAGCTGGCTTTGTTTTTATGATCCAACCTCTGGTTTGTGGGAGAAGGCTGGCAGCCAGAGGCCCTTGCCCCGTGCTGGCAGGGGGGCTGGGGAACGCTCACTCCAGGACAGTCAGCGGGGAGATGGATTTAGGCATATTGTGCACACCTCCATAAGTCTTCTTTTCTACTATTTTGTTATTTGGGCAAGCATGAACCTTTCCAAGGAAGGCATGATACAGTAGAAACAATATGTAATGTTTTCCAAGTAACTGGCTGCTAACCTACTATTTAAAAAAAACAACTTGATAATCTATTGTTAGCATATACCCTGTTCTACTGAAAAGTTATTGAGTGTAGAGCAGAAGAGAAAGGGAGGCAAACTAACAGATTTTGATACATCATTTTCCAGGTGATTTATATTTCTTTACACAAAAGCAGCACAGAATTTGTTAACATTCACAACTGAATTAAGAATGAACATTTGTGGTAGAGTCTGGATAAGCCTGCAAGAAACTCGACAAAAATACTGAATTTCAAGTTTTCAGTAGTTCTCCCTTCTAATAATCGCAATTCAGAAAAAATCTTGCCAATTCTTCCCCATATGATCAGAATGTTGAAGAACAGGATGATAACAGTGAGTGGTAATATAAAGTATTAGCTTCTGAAAAGTTCATTAATTTGTCTCAGCTACTGCTATATGTCTCCACAGAAGATGAGTTAGAAGAGAGGTAAATATCAGCATTGATGAAATTACTCATCTTTTCTGCAGGATTATTCTAAA